>NW_020456210.1:1979895-1987894 GCF_003342845.1 Nothoprocta perdicaria | reverse complement strand
AGGAAGGAAGGAAGGAAGGAAGGAAGGAAGGAAGGAAGGAAGGAAGGAAGGAAGGAAGGAAGGAAGGAAGGAAGGAAGGAAGGAAGGAAGGAAGGCATTTCTTCTTGATGAGAGAATCATCTTTATTCATTTGTGGATTGTAGGCTGAGAAAGTTTCACTTGGGCCTCTCTGGTCTTTAAAGATAGGCCTGTGACAACAGGAATGCCTGAAATCTAGGATCCTTTCTCTCTCTGACTATCTCAGCCCTCAGCAGCAGATGGAAGGTTTACAGATGAGCAGATGAAAATCTTTCTGGTCTGTCTTAATCTACTCTGGCTAAGGTTGTCTTTACCAGATTTATTTCTGTCCATAAGCAAAACTTTTACTCAGTGGTGATACTCCTGTGTGCCTGGTATACTGCAGGAGCTGTTGCTGTCTCCTCATATGCCCTGAATATTTTCTACAGATTTTTTGTTTTATAGCACTGCAATGGTGAGGGGATCACCTCCCTTTTATTCCTTTTCTTTTTTATTCCCTTTCTTTGCACCACTTAGGGTTTCTCACCATCATAAAGAGCAACAAAATTAAAACCCAGAGCAATGAGAACAGAATCTTTGTCACAGYAAAAATAAAGATACAGACTAGAGTCAAACAGAGCTGAATAGCAGTCTACACTGCAGTCAGATTCAGGGGAGTTTGTGCAGAGGCCACACGTCCAGATGGTCAAACCGAGATTTTGGTGATGATATTTGGGCCAAGTAGGCAGGTCTACCCGTCGATGATCTGTGGGGCGAAATGTCAGCCCGTGATGGCRTGTTGTCCCTGGCATTGCTCGGGAGAGCGGACAGGGACACACGTGTGTTGCGGAAGGCRGGCTGCTGCGTCGGCGGGTCCCGTGCCCGTGCTGCAGCTGCTCAGTCCGGGTCTCGGCACAGAGATGTGCGCTGCGGGCTGCGGAGCGCGTCGCCAACCTGCGCCAGCCCGGGGCTCGCGCTGCGCTGGGCTGCATGGAGGGCACAGATGGGCTGGGAGGATGAGCCGGCCAGTCTGGCACCGGTCCCCGGAGCTGGGTGAGCGCGAGAGGCCGTTTCTGGTGCTCACAAAGGTGCTGCAATGACTGTGCTGGCAGAGTGAGRCCTGTCTGCTTAGCAGGAGATGCAACTCAGAGCAGGCACCAGCAGAGCACCAGTGGCTACAGGCCAGCACCCTTTAAGCCCGTCTGGAAAGAGTGCCCTTGGGCACGAAGGGGCTCATTTTGTCTTTCTTCTCAGCCTCCTTTCTTCTCAGCCTCCATCTTCTGTGCTCAGTCTGCTAGAGAGTTTGACAAGCTGTTCAAATGACCTTGGCAGCTCTCTGACATAGGTGCCATTGCTGAACTGAGACAATTTTAAATAGTCTTAGTAGCTTTTACAGCAAAAGGACTTCTAACATCACTGAAAACCTGATTTTAGTGAGCAGCTTTATCTTTTGATACTAGCTCCCCCTTTTTTTTCTGGATTCTGCTTTGATAATTAAGGATATCTAAACTCTGAGAGATTGCTTGCATGGTGATGGGAGTATCTCAGTTCACCCACAGCCACCCCCAAAGTCTGCAGGCTCAGGGTGACCTACATGCAGGCAGAGTCCAGCTGCCAGCCCATGTACCAGTCTGGTTCTCCTGCTATTTCCATCCTGATATTTCCATGGTCCTTTGCTGCAGAAGAGACAGAGAATTTAGGAAGCCAAAGCAATACAGGCACTTCCTCCAGGGCCTGCCCACAGCTTGACACAGAGCTGAGAGTTTGCCAAAGGGATGAGGGATTGGGAAAAGCAGCTGCTCTTGAGTGAAAGGACTAGGGGAGGCCTTTACTTGCCAAGGATGATAATATTCTCCATATTCTCCATTCAGCTCCTATAGATGCCCRTAGTAAACCATTTGGCATATACCACAGTGTCAGGGACAACAAATGGAGCCTGGTATCAAATGGAAGTCTTCCATACAGCAAGTTTATCCAGGCAGTGGATATGATTTGCAATATGAGAATCTMCAATCAGGTATTAGGAAAAAAAAATCACTATGAGGATAAGCAAACACTAGACCAAGACCAGGCTATGGGTCTAGTACCCAAAATGCTATGAGGAGCATTCAGAATTCAACTAGACACAGCCCTGAGCAAAGTGGTCCAGGTTAGCTCAGCTCTGAGGAGACAATTGGATCAGATGATCAGCAGATGTCTCATCCAAATAAAGGATCCTGTGACTCTGCAATTCTTCTATAATGTCTTGAAGACTCATAATAGAAGTATTTAGGTTTCTAATATTCTGAAGATATTGAGGTTTTCCTGCACTCCTTTTATTATGCTCAAAGTTATAAAACAGACATCTAATCCAAGGGGAGTTATGTGACAAGGCGAGGCCATTGAAAGCTCTTTTCTCCCTAAAGGGTGAAAGGTGATGTCAAATAGAGTAAATTTTGAAATCTTCGTTTGAAGCACATGGTCAGAGAGAGCCCTTGAATCCAAATCCATCTAGGTGGGTCTCCCTCTTCCTTGGCACAACTCTGCTGTAGAGCTCCCAACATCCGTCACATCAGATGCCAGGGCAGACAGGTTCTACAACACGCTCCCCATTTCTGCAGGACAGAGGAAGGGTACTGTGCCATGAGTAAGCGGATGCAGGGCACCGTAACAGTAGCTGAAATGCAGACTTCACAAGTGCTTTGAAGCTCTTATATTGTTCTCTCCCAACCAAGTTCCGTTTTGTATTGCTTTTAATATTGCTGGGAAAAGATCTGAGTACACCAAGAACAGCTGAATAAAAAGCATCAACTGCCTACAATTGTGGTAAAACAAATAAAAATTATGCCTCATGGGAAAATGAAGAATTACAGTTTATTAAAATATGCTATTACACAGGTTGTTGGTGCTGACTGGACATTCCCTAGGGTTGTATATTCATTGTATAAGTCACTGCAGCTCATTAAACAGACAGGGTCACAAGAGGACGAAATTACTTTACACATTGCTTTTGGGACAGTAAGATGAAACTCCATGAAACAGGAGTTTTAAAAAGCCATCCACAGAACTAGGGTCTACACATCCCACTCCTACACCACGGCACCTRCTTGTCCATAATTTTGACCTAGTGCAGATTCTGCCAAAATGTGGTTGTCTGGCATCTGTGGAAAACCAGTGCCTTGAACTATTTAGTCTGGAGAAGAGCTAAGGAAATATGACAACAGTCACTGATATTTTCCATTTTCTACAGTAATAGAGGGGAAAATGAAGGAAATACTCTAAAAGATGAACAGAGTAAGATTTCAAAAAAAAGCCTTGRCATACAGTAGCTGAACTACTGAGTTGTCTTGTGGAATATTTTTAGTTTGATTGAAAGGAAGATTAGGACTTATTTTTTTAAAGGTGCCATTTCAATCAAAAAAATGATGCAACAGGTCCAAATTTTTGCACATCATATAGTGACTTATAGTCATGAAGATTTATAGTCATCCCGGGCAGAAAGCAATGCAGGATTCTGTGAAGCTTTGACCAAAGGTCCAAAGGTTTTTTTTAATATGTCCACTGCCTATTGCTCAATGCTCCTCAGGGTCAATATATCCCATCTCTAAAGTTAAGAGTCTGCAGTGCAAGCATTATAATAAGGTAAATGAAGTTATACACAGGACTTACAGAGTTATAGTTACCAAATGCCTTGATTACAAGACACAGCACCAACAGTTACCAGATGATCAAATCCATTCTAGCAGCTTTGTGCCAGCAAGTTGAGACCTTGATCCAAGCAAACCACAATACTGTTTTCTTGCACTCACCTCTCAAAAGATTCAGTGCAATTCCTAAAATAATGGTAGCATTCAAAGAGTTAGAGTTTTGTTTAATTTTTTTCCTTCTGCAATTATGGAGTCCAAAAAACCAAAAACGCTCTGTGTGGCTGTCTCACATATTCCACCCATTATTAACTATTAATATCTCTKTTAAGCTATGTCAACCTTAAACTATATCGAAAGTTGAATTTTGTCTACTCAAACTTGATGTGGCAAGTGGAAATACATAGCACAATGAACTTAATCATTATGTGTCATTCCTAAAAGATTATTTCCATTTAATGACTTCTGAAAACAACATATCCTAAGYACACATACAAATAGGAATTCTTGGCAACAGAGTGCCATCAAAAATTTTTTTTTTTTTGAGGAGGAGGAAGAGGAGGGGGTATCATTGTTCTTGACAATAGATTTGTCCTGTACTGCTCTGTGACATGACATTTCATCCACCTATGTGAAGGCCCCAGGTTGATGAAAGACAACTTTCCAGATATATTCTTGCCAGCAGATTCTGTATCTGAGTATGTATCAGTAATTCAGAAAGGGGTTTTGATTCATTGGCTTGGATTCTCTGATATTTTGAAATACTTCTCAAGCAAAAATATCAGGGCAGATTGTGAAATGGTAGTTACATAAATGTTATAACATTTAATGGAATTACTGTGGCACTTTATGTGTATGTGCATGACCACTGAAGAGCTAAATAACAGAATGAATGAAGGTGTCCAAAATAGATGATTAACAAAAACAGAATTATATTCCTTGTGAGGTTGTCATGGACCAGCCTTATCATCAAAGCAGTTAAACAAAGTGATTAGCATGTGAATGTTTTTACTCTTCCTTTCTTTTTTCTTTCCTAATATAGAATTCTTTATATGATTTTGTTGTAATGATTGTTATTTATGATTTCTGCTGTTATTTTATACTACCTTTCTCTCTGACGAAGTCTTATCTGTACTTCCATTAGAGAAGAAAAAATCACTTGGAGTAACACGAGAYAGTGCTGCCTCAGCTGGGTTTGCAGGGTTTGGGGAAGATGATGGGAAGAGGAGTTGGATGTTACATAATCATAGCTTCACATAGCTTCATTTCTTTCCACATTGGAAATGTAGACATACAGACCACAATACCTGCAGGAGACACTGATTTAACAGATTCTTAAAAATGGTTCAACCTAAGATATTCGAATAATGTTCGCAATACTTGGAGAAGCAATCTGAATCCTAAACTCTAACATCTTCTGCTTTGCAGAATGACAAATCAAAGAGCCTTGGGGGACAAAAAGTGATCAGTTGACTGCTATTTGATATGTGTGTGTGTGTGTGTGTGTGTGTGTGTATGTATTCAGTTCACCCAAACTGACGTGCTGGCATTTTGCATGGCACTCCAAGAAGGACACCTAGTTTCAGAAAAAATGTAGCAGGTTGCAATATGGATTTTTCCATCTCAGCTTTTGGATGCAGCAGCAGGCACTGGGAGAATATGCAATACAGTTAAAAGCACTCAGGATCTAATAGAGCACTTAATCAGATGCTTCCTTATGGGAGTCTTCTGTTAAACATTTGAAATGTAATATATTGCTTTGGATAAATATGAGACAGGAATTGGGAGTTATTAATGTGTCATAAAAAGGTCTATTACAGCAAGAGCAGTTACCTTGTTAATTAGGAATAGCAATCCTGAAGATTCAGTTATTTATTTTATTTTAATTTCATTCCAATTCTAAATGAAAGTTTAAATATAATTGTACCTAATTCACCCAGAGGATGAAAGGGCCACTTAACAAAGGGCATTCTAGCTTCATTAGATGATTACAAAGGAAACTAGAAACTCATGRTATTTTACAACATTGTTCTATCTCGGGGGATTGGAATCAGATATGCTACAAACGTTTAAGGAAATCAATTCTGGAACCCCAGTAAATGAATCCATAAATTATGCTTTAATATCTCAAAGTGCTGCCTTCTTCAGATGGAATTTGTCACTCCCAGAGTCAATACAGAGAATGCAATGTAGAGATGTACTTTATGGAGAGCAACTYGCAAGACTGAGTCACTGTATTATGTTTTGATGTGTCACATCATTGGAAATGCATCCCTATTTAAACTAGCAGGCTCCCSTCTCTTGGAGTGAAGTCTACCAGTAAGAACTTGCTACAGGTTAATCCTCACTTTTAGTGGAGATAATGGGAGAGAACATTAACCAAACTTGACAAACGCATGCAGAGAAGCAAGATCTGTAAAAGTGATTGAAGCACAGAGYGCTCTGTAGAATAGCTGCCATGATCTCAACACACCAAAGTCAAAATGAATACTCTGGTTTCTAACAGCACTTGATTGAAGAAATGTCTAAAAAGGGCAGCTCTCCTAGGGAATTAGAGAAGCAAAATTGTCCTTAGTAATGTGAAGATATCCTAAGCCAGTGGATTGSTTCAATAAACTACAAACAAGGGGAAGATTTGGGATTTTTTATTTTCCAGGATCTATCCCCCTGGAAAGTGTGGCCAATATTACAAGCATGTTTTATCTTGCATTTTTAAAGGAATGATACTGAGATGCCCAGAATAAGGGGATCTGATTGCTTGTTTGGTCTGTAGAAATGTCCTGAGCAGAGGCCAGCATGCAGCCACTAGCCAGTCCTACCATGTGTCAYAGGACATTTATTTATAATGCTATTGTTTCTGTCTCTGGGAATTGCAGTATAGTTGGCAGGAGGAGCATGTATTCTTCTCCCAAAGAAAAAAATCTTCAGAGCCCCTTGTGTATTTTCAGCCCCCTTTACTGCTAACTACACCCTGGGGGGAGCGTTAATCCTGAGAYCACCACAGTTCACCAGGGTATTCACTTTAATTTTGGAAAATGGCACATTCCCACAAACATACCATTTCTTCCCAAATCACAGTTAAACCTCCGTAGAGAGGATGGAACAACCMATTTCAGAGCAAGATAAATGCCTCCTTATGAGAAGGTGCAAGCCAGGGAAACCACAGTGAAAAAGTGACAAAATCCTTGCCTTTTGCACTACTGGCACGATAAAATATTTTAACATTGTCAACATTTTAAATTATGATTGTTCTTCTGATGATTTTCGTAATAAGGAATGATCTTCTCCCATAGCTTTCTACTTTAAAACAGTGTAACTAAGGAGTCTCCCCTTTAATGTCTCTCCTGCCTATAATCTGGTTATACAGGAAACTAAGTTTAATTTGTTTGTTTGCTTTATTTATTTATTTATTTATTTGAAACCAGGTGTGAAGGAGAGYTTTGCCTCCGAGGCAATATCAAAGTGTCTGGAATAGAATGTTTTCCAGAGAAAGCAGAAAACTCACAACATGGAAAAAGTTCCAYGTATCTTGGAGAGACAGCAGTTCGCAGACAGTGACCAAATAAGAATCTAGAATAGCACAAAATAAAGGTTGCTCTATGCAACGAGGCCAGCCATCCTAGGAAAGCTATTCCTGGGACTGTAAAGTATACATGCTCAGACTTGTGGGCAGGCAGTATCTCAGTAAGTCAGCTTCTGGGTGACTAAATTTGGATACCCAAAATTAGAGGCCATTTTTGAAAATAGGACCTCGGGTGGAAAATTTCACACTGCGCATAAGTACCATGCCATTTACACATGCTTATAACAACTTATTCCTAAGTCAATGTTTCTTCAAATATGATTAAACCCACCCTTATTCAGTCTGGATAAAGTTATCTGAATGGTCAGAGTTTATAAACTAAAACAAACATAAAACTTAAGTACAAATAGCTGCAGAATCATAGTCCAACATTCTAACAGTTTTTTATTACTCTTACACACAAGATGTTTGGGGAAGACTGAGCAACTCCAAAATACASATTAGTTAGAAAGCTGTAGCTTAGAAAACACACTGCGTTAAGACAATAATATGCACTGTGGGACCCTACGGACTTGTCTTAACTTACTTAGTTGTTCCTGTTACCATTACCCAGTAACTTCTTGGCCAGGGTTTGGTGGTACAGCTCAGCTCAGGGTTGGATAGGCCATATGCCACAGCTCAGACTGGCACTGTTCAAAATGTAGCCCTCTTCTTGTCCAGTGACAGTTCCAGCTATTTAAATTTAAGTTTCCTTCATTTTCTCTTTCTTTCTTTCTTTCTTTCTTTCTTTCTTTCTTTCTTTCTTTCTTTCTTTCTTTCTTTCTTTCTTTCTTTCTTTCTTTCTTTCTTTCTTTCT
>NW_020456210.1:1957211-1979610 GCF_003342845.1 Nothoprocta perdicaria | reverse complement strand
CTCTCTTCCTCTCTTTCTTCCTCTCTTCCTCTCCATTTCTCTGTTTGCTTTGGTTGCTGGTAATAGAAACACTATCATTTTATCCA
This sequence comes from Nothoprocta perdicaria, assembly GCF_003342845.1. Classification (NCBI taxonomy): domain Eukaryota; kingdom Metazoa; phylum Chordata; class Aves; order Tinamiformes; family Tinamidae; genus Nothoprocta; species Nothoprocta perdicaria. The sequence continues at coordinate 1,979,524 of NW_020456210.1, read as the reverse complement.
TTTACATTTAATTCACATGTATTTCCCCTCCACACAGTTTATACAAGAGCAGTTAGTCAATTCCTCCCTCGGAGAGTTAACATTCTGCCTGTCTTCTATTTCTTTTGACCCCTACCACAAAATTCATTTTAATGAATTATTGATGAATTGAGCTCCTCCAAGGAATTATCATTTGTATCTTCTGTAGTTTCTGCCTGTCCCTGACTATTACTGAATTATATCAGCTGGACAGCAGCTGCCAGTAATCAAGTCATGTCCCTTTTCTACCATGGGTTAATTCATCGCCCTGTAGATACAGCCTGACCAGCTCCTGTAGCAGGTCATTTTACAAGTCCACTCCCTTGCCTGATTTGGAGATTGAAGTTGGGTTGATTTTATTTTTTAATAAGCTTGCTATGAAAGCAAACGAAAAAGAAAAATAAAAGATAGATGACACTGCTTAGATATATTTGGATCCATGAAAGTTAATGTCAAAACCAAGACCTATCCCAGGTAGGCTCAGACAAGACTGTAGTTGTATCTGGCTATTCTCTTCATTTCAGACAGGTAGAAAACACTGTAGTTTCCCAGACAGATTTAGTTAGAGCATCATTTTCAGAAAGCACACCTATCACTAAGGTCCCTAAACCCTCCCTAACAATAAATACCCTGTTATGAATTTTTAACTATAAAGCAATGAGACTTGGCCACCATCTCTGCTGTYGTTTATCCAAAGTCAGGCCTTAACTTCACCCTTTGGTCTAGTCACCACAGGAAATGAGCTCTTCCGGGCTCTACAACTATCCTTAGTGTGAGATGTCACAGCAATTAGAAGCTGCAACGAGGCACTTTGAACATGACTTCTAAACCACCTTAGCAATAGCATATGTTCACATACATTAAGCTAAACAGGTACTAAAATCCTTGTAGTACCTTAGGCTTAGAGGACTTAGTCATCTAAAATACCTATGTATGAAAAATCCAAACACAGACCTGGTTCGTGTTTTTTAACCAAATATTTTCTTCAGTGAGTTTTCCGTGTGTTGGAAAATCAAAGCTCTATTTTTGCAGTATTTTCAGTTTCACATTAAAATTGGTTGCTTCTGGTTACTTTCATTTTTGCTCTTGTGGCATAGAAAGGAAGTGAGGAAAAGAAAAACTTGTGAAGTGTAGAAAAAAAAAGAATAAACTAACATTATAAAATTCAATCTTTCGATAAAAGTACAAAATAAATATTCTTAATGTGTTTGAAATATATTTCTTCCAGTTTTAAAGCAACTATTTATAATACTTTCTTGCCTTTCTGTACACTGGATTCCCTTAGTCTACCTGGGAAACTGCACTGAAGGAAAGCAAGAAAACATCCCAGGCACAAACCCTTCTTTTCAATAAAGCCTTGTTCTTTGCAGGAAGGATTTCACTATTGTACAACAGAGAAAAGAAGACTTACACTGAGGATTCCTTCCTGGTCATCCGTGTGGGTTTGGGGTTTTCTTGGAGTGAGGAGGGAAATCTCTAAATTTGAAATGCACCTTATGCAGAGCAGCAATATAGGTCAATACAGAATAAAAATACAGCTGCTGAAGATAYACACCTTCAAAGCTTGCTTCAAGGTCACACTCTTATCGGAGCAAGCAGATGGATACATCCATTCCCTGTCATCTCTTCTGAGTGATGCAGCAGTGGGGATGGGCAGAGGAGGGGAGCAGCCTGCATCTCCCTTCCTCATAAACGTGAACGTGCCCCATGAAGTTCACCCTTGTTGTTACTTCCTCACAGGCCCTGACTTCATTCCAGCAGTTTTAACTACTCTCTGCTTTCCGCAGCTGCTTTATTGCTCTCATCTACATTCTCTTTGTGCATTGGTACGAGAACAAAGAAAATGGACTTCAGTGCTCAGTATAAGATGTTTTGATGGAAGATGGCCAGTTAAGGTACAGCAGTAGCATCACATTTGGCTTGGTGTCTCTTCATGAAGCAACTGTCAGTTAGGTTCCTAGAAAAAACAGCATTTTGACTTCAAAGCCCACTATTTCATGGGCCATTGATAGCACTGAAGACTCTGAACTCTTAGAAAAACCTTGTAGTACTGATACACACCTTGCAAATCGGACTCTAGGATTTAAATCTGCTTTCTTTTTTTTTTTTTTTTTTTTACAAAAAGACGCATTAGAGATCAACTTATTAATTGAATTTAAAACTTTCCGTTTACAGTGCAGTAAACAGCCTCAAAGTGCCTATTTCTCTCCATTAATTGTAAGACAAAGCTAAACATCAAGTTCAATCAAATGTTTTTTTTTTTTTTTTTTTTTTTAATCTATTCCTTTTAAATTCGTGGATTTTTTTTTTCTCTGCATTTTGGGTTTATAACATCTTTCCAGATATTGTTCTGAGACTAGAAACTTTTTCTGTAAAGTGTCAGCACATACAACTGGATAACAAGAGGATTCTGTGAGCCCAGACTTAAAAAGCACCAGYTGAAATCATGAAACCTGGCAGAAAYATAATCAAAATATTTATGCTATTTTGGGGGGTGTAACAGCAATAACTTCATCCCTCAATGATAATTAGGGCCAACTGCATCKCATCCTCAAACATATCTGACTACTGTGTGCTGAATATGGTGCTTTTGTTAGTCACATCCTTGCTTATATTTTTCTAAAAATCCCAGCTTCTCATATAATATATATTTGTGACAATCTCATTTCTTACAAAAAGTCAATAGAAATATAATGTAACAAGGTCTAACAGATACCAGCCAAGATAAACCTTCTATAACTTGTAGCTCATCTATTGTCAGTGACAGAGCAGAGGAGAGAGGTAGGTGTATGAGACTGACAGTGGGCTACTGCAGGATGCAGCCTGAAAAATTTGGGAATGCACGGGATAAGGTGCAGTAGGAGGCAGGGAGAGGTGTCTTACTGTCCATACCCCAGTGGGATTGCAATGAGATGCTGTGCAGAGCTCTAGCAAGCTGCTTTCAGGAAGGCTGAGTTCACACTAGAACAGGTGCAAAGATCTAGCAGGATGGGAATGAGGAMCCGGTTTTATAGATGAAACAAATATAGCTTAATGGAGTGAGCCTAGCAGATAGAGGTTGGGGGAAAATACATTTACACTTTATAAATACATTTGTAAATACCAGAAAGGCTGAAGAATCGTTTGAGCTATAGGACAATGTTGGCACAGGAACAAATAGCGTGAAAAAAGTCATCAAGCATTTTAAGCCAAAAGCATATTTCTAGCTATCCAAGAAAGAGTGTTTTGGAACAACCTTACATCAGAAGCAACAGAATCCAGCAAGCTAACTACTCTTATGACAGAAAAATAGTAAATTTATGTAAGATGTTTTATGACATGATATCTGCTATAGTGGAGTCATGACAGTGGGTGTCCCGTGGTATTTATGCTCCTAAAAAGGCAATGACTCTTATGGTTGAAGGAAAAAAAAAATATATATATATATATATAGAGAGAGAGAGAGAGAGAGATGGAAACTCTGAAAGCTGAGATCATTGAAGGCAGCTAAATAGAAGACCACATGTACCTAATTTTAAAAATATCCTGAATTTATATGGCTTGAACTATTTATTTATTTATTTATTTATTTATTTATTTATTTATTTATTTATTTATTTTAATACACAGAGTGCCTATGCCCCAAGCAGGTGATTGCTTACAGATACACAAGTCCCATGAAAGTATAAGAAATTGGTGAGAGGAGAAAAGTGACCCCCAGTGTATCGCTAACTGCCATTCCTTTGCAACCACCACGTTTCRTGTGATTGGCATCGGCCTCTTTAGGGGCAGGCAGGTTCAGTTTTGGCCAAAATGGAAAGTTTGTCTCCCCAGCACTGACAGACCTACCTCAGTCAAAGGAAAACCAAACAAAAAAACCAAMCAAACAAACAAACAGAAAAGAATGAGGAATGAACAGTCTTAACTTGGTCCCCTGCTATAACTGGGGATTGATGATGTTCCTAGCTCCTTCCTGGTCAGAACATCCCAGGTGCCTAGTAGGCCACTGTTTTGCCGGAGCAGGTCAAGACCAGTTACATCTTCCCAAAGTCCTATAACCATCTCTTCCTCCTGTTTCCAGTCTTGCCTAAGTGAGCCCAGTGCAGGAAGCGCCCTTCTCAGCTAGTAGGCCATGTAATTTCTASCAAGAAAGCAAGGGTTTCTGCTTCATATCCTTCAAAGATGTGAGGCGCTCTTGCCTTCCTCTTCATTTCGTGAATACCTCCTTCATAGACCTCAAAGCCACTACTTCCATATAATTGGTCATAAATAGTTGACTTGGCAGGTGTTTTGCTGAAGGTCCACAGAGTGCAACCCTATAGCTCACTGCCCACAAAGATAATTTGCCTGAGTCAGTACAGGAGGAAGAAAGAAATTTGGAGTTGAAAGGTATCTTTCAACTCAGGAACCTGGGAACACATCAGCATGCCTTACTGGCAATTCTGCCTACACTGGTTTGCTGCAGGCGATGCTCAGTCAACGAGTGAAGAGCAGTGGCAGGAGCTACTTCCTCATTATAAGTCATTTAGTCAAGCAGAATGTAGCTCCTCAGCTAGGCAAAGATCTCATTTCATCTCAAGAGCCTTATGTGGAAAGAAAAAGGGAGATGATACTGTACCGGGAGTAGGGGAATGGCTTTATTCAAATGTGACAACAGAAAATGAAGACTTCGAGATCCAATTTGTGGTGTAAGTTACAGCAACTTAGGTACTTGTCAAAGCTAATGAAAGCAGGCCACCTGCAGCTGTTGAGGARTGGAAATGTTATCCCCAATTCCAGCAGCACAGTGTTACAGCCTCCTCACRTCCCATCCTGACAAGCACTCGACTGCTTTGCCTGTTGCTTCCAGTTAGCACTGTGCTTTTCCCGCAGTGATGGCATGTGAAACTTTGCTGAGAAGAGCAGAGAAATCATCCCTGGCCCCCACTCTGTGTTAGGGACAGGAGCACCCTGAGGGTCCAGTGTCACCGCGACATGTGTGCTTGGCCCTGGGACACAGGTCACTCACAGAGCAGCTCCCACCAGTGCAGCAGAGACACCCATGGAATGCATTTAATACATAAACATTTACTTTCTCCTTAGCAACATCTTTTTATTTTTCTCCATGAAATTCTCTTTGCATCCTGAGGAAACCCAAACTGCTCACGGCCCATAGCAGTGGCACCAACTTAGCCCAACAGGCAGCTGGCCTGGACAAAAGTGTCTTTACATAAATTTCTGAAAATATTTTTCAAATTTAGAAGACATTTTGGAAGTGAGACATTTGGACATGACAAATATTGGAATCTTTAGGAATCAGGTTTTGATATTAATTGTGAGCTTTACAAGCTGCATAGCCCTCAGGACTTCTTTCTCTGAGGAAGTTTAGTGATCTGGATTAAAGTCTGAATTCATTCTTTAATGAAAAAGGAGTCTCATTTGCCAAGCAAAGTAAGCTGCAAAACAGATATCCAATGGGTGAACACACACTCCCAGAAAGAGTGGCTAGGACCTCCTGTCCTTTGGACAACGTCTAGCTCCTGCTCACCGAACACACTCCGCTTCAAGCAAAAAAAGTAAAGATCATTCTGCACATTCTGCCAGTTAAAAGAGATTCCAGCAGTGAGAGTTTGCTTTGACACGTGCATGATGAAAAGATGTTGTGCTTACATCAAACTTTCAAAGATGTTATGGGAAAATGAAGCCATGTCTCCTCTCTTTGTAAAGCACGCTGAAGAATGCAGTGTTTCTGCAGTGTTTCTGGTTCTGTTTTTCAATCAAGAGTCTTATATACAAATATAMACACACACGAAGACACATACTTTTAAGTTCAGGTCTTGTTCAGTTGGTAGAATATAATGTTAGAGTAGATCCCTTTAATAGGATAGTTTGACTGTACTTGTAGAGTCTGCAGGCACATCACACTTTGAAAGAAAAAACAAATTGGCTGAAATAAAAGTAAATCTCGCTATTTAGAACATTTTTAAAGAGGGCACAAACTTTTATTTCTTCAAAACAAATACATCAAATAGTAAAATATTTAGCAAACCTTAAAGTTTTTACTTACCAAGAGCATCATTCCAGACTTACACTAGCATACTTGAAAACTGTTTGGCCTTTCGAATACAGTTGTCAATTGTGTCACTTTTTCTGCTAAGTAGACTCTTCTCCCATGCATTATATTTAATCAAGGTTTAATGCTTCACTGCACTTTCATCTTGAAATGCTTTGCCTTATAGATGGTCTTAATTCCATATGAACCCTGCCTTTGCCTGCTGTGCACGGGGCRCTGCCAAGTCAGACTGCCTCTGAATGAGAATCTCTGGTTTTCCAAGGGCCAGTGCGGGTGACAAAGTAGTATTTCACCATTTGCAACTACTTTGAACGGTAGCTTTAGGTTCTATAGTTATGTATGGCAACATGGCTCACAGAATCCCAGAATGGCTGAGGTTGGAAGGGACCTCTGGAGATCATCCAGTCCAACCCCCTGCTCCAGCAGGGACACCCAGAGCACGGGGCACAGGGCGGCATCCAGGCGGGTTGGGAAGACCTCCAGAGAAGGAGACTCCACAGCCTCCCTGGGCAGCCTGTGCCAGGGCGCTGGCACCCTCACAGGAAAGAAGTTCYTCCTCATAGGGAGATAGGAAAACCAAAAGAAAGTCCAGAAACAAAGTGCCACCTAAATGATGGCAACCCAGGTGGCTGGAAACCAGGAGCTAGAGATGAATGGGCATTCCCTGTGTTTGGAATATGGTAGCAGCCCACCTTTCCTGTTACTGTTGGAGAGACACTTGGGAAACACTATATTTACAGCACTGTTGATCCCAGATTCCAGAGTAGCTGGCAGAGGTCCAAAGCTCTCCACGGGCAGAGGCTGGAAAGCACTTCTAAAAAACAAACAAATGAACAAGCAAATAAAAAACAGACACAAAACCAAAGAGGGAAAATAACACAGAGAAACCGCAATTCCAAGAGCCACGGAGGATTTCTGTGAAGGAAAACCGTTCCATCAATGCTGCTTTTTATTCTGGTCCAGTATTATTTGATAGCTGGAGAAATCCAGCACTGCATACTCACAAAACAAAGAGAGAATGGTTTTCCTCTCAAAAACTTCAAAACATGAGTAGAATAATCACCTGGCTACATTTTTAAATTGTATTTTTGAAGGAAAACCCTGTTTATATATTTCTACCTAGAAAATACCCCTTAGTGCTATCGCTTAATTATCACTATAGAATTTAAAATGACAAGTCTGGATCCAAARCACAGTGCAGCTAATGTTAAAGATATTTTTCTATTGAAATAATAGGTTACCCATTGATGGTTTCCAGACAGTCACCTGCATTTAAGACTTAACCAGACTCAACCTGATCTCACCAATCTTGAACCTTCACTGTGTAGGTCATGCTTACCTCAAAACTGGCACTTTTCTTCTTACAGATATTTTTTCCCCCTGAACAGCAGCTCCTGACCATCAATTGCCTTGAATGGATGCTTCCCCTAGCATTTACCTACTTTTTCACGTTTTGGGATCTGATGAAGAACAAAATTCATGCTGCATCTTTCAGTAGSGGAATCTTGAAATTATGGGGAAAGGTGAGATTTTTAAGAAAAGCAGCAGCACCTGAAGCTGAAGAGCATAAATTTCCTAAGTATTGCACTTCTCACATTCCTCACTTTTCTGTAGGAAAAAAAAAGAAGTGGAGAGGCACAGCTGATAGCCAGAATAAGCTACAATCACCTGGTGAAAGGAAGCCCTGTGGAGATGACAGTGACTACAGCAAACYGCCCAAGGAGGGATGCTGAGCACCTCGCTTCACACACAGCATCTTCATAAGGAGGCATCATCCCTGCCTGCAGAGAGCATCACAACTGCCTCGCCAGCCACCCCGAAGTAACACCCCAACTCCCAGGGGACTGAAATCAGGTGAAACGAGCCCTGTCTGGAGCCCTAAAAGCCCAGCAATTAAAAAGCCACAGATCTTTACACCCACTGGTGACTTTAATTTTGCTCCTCTCATTTGTAGCACTTCCCTAGTGCTGTCCAAGTGCTACTTGCTAACATGTGAGACAGATGAGCAAGAGCAGTTATGTGGCTGGATGAGGGAGAGGGTGGCAGAGAGATCAGAGAAACTTGTTTGTTTTTAATACAAAATGGGGCTCAGAAGAATGTGGTAATTAACCAACATTTTAATCTATACATTTTTGGCTTGCTACTTGCTGAGACTTTACACGGTGTTTCTCTATATTGAATCTTGTTGCTTTTCAAGACAGGTTGTGGCATCTCCCCAGCTATGCTGAACAGCAGGCACTGAGGTCACGTTCAAATCCACTGCTCTCAGCCTCTACCCACCAACCCTAAAAGCTTTCCAAGGAAGCTGCTCCAGATTTACAGCCATGTTGCCAAGAACAGAACATGCTCAATTACCTGTGAGGTACTTTTGCACTAAACACTGAAATTACTCTAGATTTATGTGTTGATAACATTTAGTCCAACCTTGCCTTCTGGCTTTTTGCAGTGCGTTCCCATCATCCTGGACTTCACAGCATCCGACAAGTGCTTGAAAAGTAAAAGAAAAAAAATCAGTGCAGGGGTCTAGGCTTTTTACAGGCAGTTTTATACACACACGGAATCATTCTCAGTCAAATACTTCTTACAAAACAAGACCAGCTGTTGTAATTTTAAAAAGTTTAAGAACACCTAGCCGAGGAGCTGCTAAGGATGGTTTTCTCTGGAGTGTGGGTCAAAGACACACAATATAAATATTACATTAAGTCCTGAGTTGAACTTTAGAAGCTTCGAGGCAAAAGCAGCCTTTGGGCAATACGCCGGGCTGTCAAGACACAGAAATGTCATCCTCAGCAGCGGGTAAATACTAAGCGCAGATATCAGGCAGGGTTTAGGGCACAAAAGCAATGCTGCCATTGACTTCTGCAGGCCAAGAGGAGGCCTCTCCATGTCTAAGAAAGGCCAGCACTCCAAGGGCTCTTTATACATAATCGGGGAAAAAACAACCCAAACTACAGCGGAGAGAAGTAAAGTAGGACATAAAATTTTATTCTGAAATGATCTCTGGCCACAACAATAAAATGTAACAAATATTCACTAAAACAGTCTTAACTCCTGTCATCAGCTGTACAATACATACAGTATCATAAAACTGGCCACTAGGATTAAAACCCACTACAACATCTTGAATGTTAAGTGGCAACAGCAGCATCTCACAGAAAATTATACGTACATATATACACAGTCCACATTCAATCGTTTTTCACATGTTTTCAGTACACACAGTTGCAGCATTTTACAGTCACGTGTCTAAGTCGTTGCCCAATAAAAACCCAAGCTACTGCTTAGACGTAATTGTAGCAGTTGAACTGAGTAATTACAATTTGTAGCAGAGATGTACAAGCYCCTAGAAACAATAATTCACACATGTTTTATTTAAATGCTACCATAGCATTAACTTGGACAATATTATAATCTTTGYTGAGTGGAAAAAGGAGGTGGAGGGGAAAGGGTTTTGTATTTATCACAAATATCATTGATGGAAAAAATGCTAAAAAATGGAGGGCGTTAAGTAATGCACACCCTTTCCTAAAGATTCTAATATTGCCCAATGCTACTTATGCCTAAAGTGTTTTCAACATTCCCACAAAGTCATTTATAACTCCAAACCACCCACCGAGTTAAAAGTGGCTTAAGTGCCTTGCACCCAAATTGTAAAAATCCCTGGCCACCTTTAGAAGAGCCAGGCACATATAAAAGGAATGCACTTTGGTTCATACCAAATGCCCTGGGATTCAATCACACTATAAAACTAAAGAGTTTGAGGTAAATTTTTACAAATACAGTTGATTTCTGTCTAGTGTCACCGTAACACAAATTTACTCAAAAAGAAAAGAAATCAATTTGATGTTGAAGTACAACCAGTGAGGAAGGGCCATCTTTAACCCCGTAGTGAGACTTACTGCAAGAACAGAGTGTCCCCTCCACCCCCGTGGAAGTGTGATTGCCTTTTTGTTTCTATTAAGGCCTCAGGAATCGACAGGATGTTTTTAAGACAGGCATAGCGTGGAAAAATACATCTCCTCCTCACTATCCGGGACGCAGAGGGTTAAAGAGGCCAAGCCGCAAGCCCTACAACATGGCATTGGTAACAAAAGGCACATTGTTAACACCAAGGGCACAACTCATCCTCTATTGTTCATCTGCACAGCTTGCATCACTCTGTTGTGCCAATACACTTAAGTGGTAATGAACACTCTGGTGGTGCAAGAAACTGAGCCAAGGGAGACTGCAACCAAAGACAAGACAACACTGTGCTATTCCTAAAGCCCAAAATAGCTCCGACATCCCCAGACAATGGTAACATGTGAGACTAAGCACTGTTTCCAAGCCAACTTCTATCAGCCTAATTATCAGAGCCCTTATAATAAAATCACATCAAAGCAAGAGGCAACGTCCTTTCCCCCCCTCCCTCCGTTTTTTACAGGTATAAATAAGCTACGATAAAAAGCAGCTCTATCGCTTAAAAACCTTAATGTAGCTGCTGCTTTGAGTATAGAGGAAGTTCCATGGTATCTGGGTTAAAAAAATAGCTCTGCACACTATATTTTGGCCTTAAAGTTTCCGGTAGCATTTATGAAGAATGTCAGTCATAAATGCATTATTGGCATCAAGAACTGGTTACACAAAAAAGAAAATTTAGTGGTTTTAGCCCATTAATGACCCATGAACATTATGAACGCTTTCCATTTCCATGAAAGGCAGGAATAAGTATCAATGTTTTCTCTGAAATAAATATTAAGGGGGGGAAATTCTTCTGCCACCCCTAATATTATCATCCCTCTTTCTTAACTTCTGTAGAAATAGCTAAGGAGAAAGTAAGTTGGTAAAGCCAAGTAGTTGATGGAGGAACTAAACAATCTCAACTACTGTACAAAATACACTGTATTGTGTGTGTTCTCACAGTCATGAGAGTCTCATCAGTCCGTTTTATCGGAAAATTCACACATTTCTTTTCCAGACTTTGAATTTGCAGACCTTCAGTTAATGGACATTTATATCCCAAAAGCCACTTTTCTTAGCTGTATGACCGTATTTCATTTTTAACATGATTCCATACATGTTTACATATTGCACTTACATACATTGTACAAAATTGTGAACATTTAACATCTAAATAATTTAATTTGACTAGAGGCAGGAAATGATATTTAAAAAATAATAAGAAAAATGGTTGATTGATGCTCTACTGTTTACAGTTATCAATCAACAAATACCATCCTCTACTCAGAAATTATTTTTGGAGCTTCTTCACATGTTGACTTTTTGGCAAGAAGTTGAGTGATATGTTTCCTGAGAATTCTGTCATTCCTTATTTATATCCCTCCCCAAGTCTTACATTAAATTAAAAACAAACCAAACACAAACAAACAAACAAAATTAACCTGTAAGTGGTAAATATTAATGAATACGAAGGAGAACTTAACCGGAAACTTTCTTGGCCTCTCAGGGGACCATGCTTTAAGTATTTCTCTTTTTTAATTCATACAATTTAATAAAATATATGCATATAAATGTTGTTTATACTAGAGTTATTGAGGTTTTATGCAATCTAGTCTCTCTTGTTCTCACATCCACAAATAAATCTTCCCAGATTATGTTCCACTTTGTCGAAAATTCCCTTTTTGCATGTTTTATACATCCAGTGTAGACCACAGCCATTGCATGTGCCGAAATACTGATCTCAGATTTCCAACCGTCCCCGTTGAGAATACGCTACCATGCAGGCACACAYTTCCCACGTAGGTCTAGATATTATTCCCTAGTAAAACCATCTTTCTTCCATGTGTCTAGTTAAAGTCTAGTTACAAACAAAAACCCAAACATAAGCACACACAAACACACAAATAAATCTACACGTATCTCCAACTCTTCCTTCCGAGTCATTTGCAGCTACCAGTGCTGAAGATGAATTCAAATTCCAATCATTTAGTTTTCCTTTGATATTTCTCTCTCAGTAAATAGCGGGGATAGGGTCTGCTAACTGCAAAGCTTTCCACAGAGGAGCTTTTCACCTTCAGTCACGCTCTCTAACAAGGACTTTTCCGCAAAGARCAATACAGTAACATCGTGTTTGCGCCGCGCGCGGATTTGATCGCAAGTGCAAATGTACCAGAGAAGTCACAATCCATCAGAAAGAAAATGCCTGGAGAAATAAACCCTTTGTGAAATCCATGTAGCATTAACAGTCTAGAAGTTACAGTGTTAAAGTGACAGAACAAGCGTTTCTGCCTACGTGACTTAGAGAATCCAAGTTGCATGTTAGGAGAGAAAAAGAAATGGGGGGAGGAGGAAAAAAAGAAAGAAATGAGGAAAGAGAGAGGAGAGTAGTAATGTGAATGTTACTTAATGTTATAAACCTGAAATGAAGTCCAGAACATTCTGCTTTACGTGACCTCAGCTTTACAAACAACTCCTCTGTCACTTCCAGACCTGGAGGAACGCACAAGCTTCCACCTCCGTTCCCTCCCAGGCCGCCTGTTCCTCTCTACCMCACGCACAAAAGCCAGCTGAACCCGTTCAGTGCTGCAGCTTCTTTTTCTCCAAACAGAGACAGCATTTCAGAGTAGGCGACCGTGTCATTACTAAGTGGCACCACTTTCTCTGGGCTCCTAGACAGAAAATGACAGTATTACATGCTATGGCTCTATTTCAAAGTAACAGTTTTACAATATTTGAGTGTTCTCCCTGGAGTCAGGCCCGGCCCAGGCATGACTGTCTGCAGGACCCAGGCCTGTATCCGTAAGCTCCAGAAGGTAGAGTCAAACACACTCACCCCAAGCGAAACCTAAGATGAACCATGGAAGAAAAAGGTTAATACCTTTGACACCACGTTGTAATGCATGACAGTCACGTTGTAACCAGTGGCCTGCCACTGATGTTTATTACTGTGTCACACTGTGTTACAGTAAGGCTAGTTGTACTGTAGAAGACAAACATCTTAAAAAATAAGTATAAAAACTTAAAGCATTGTCCCCGTATTTTTATAAAAACAAAAATCAACATTTCTTACGTTTAAAATGAGTGCTGAAAGATACAAATGAATAAAGTTATTGAGCAAATAAAAAYGTAAATCTGAGCTACTTTTTTCATACAAATAAGGCTCAGCCACATTGTATCTCTCATATTAACAGCATTGGGTTTTTCAAACTCAGCTAACGAGTTTTGGCAACACTGTTCTCTGCTGTATATTCCCGTTGGCATCTGTCATCTGTGCCAAATTAGTCCTCAGTTTTGAAGCTGAGCTTGAAGTCGGAGGTAACTTGGAGATCGACGTTATAGCACCAGTGCTCTCTGCAATTCTCTTCGCCGAGGCCTTCTCCCCGGTGGGAGGCTTGGGCAAGCGTCTCCTTAGCCAGGGATGCCGCAGCGCCTGGCTGGGCGTCATGCGGATAGCGGGATCCCATTCTAAACACTGTTTTAAGAAGTCTAGGAAGAGGGGATCGTCGCATCCCTTCAGCGCGTTGCCCCACTCCCGGCTCTCGGGCGGGCCACGCAGCTTCCCCCTTCGAGAGCGCCCACCGTTGAGGATGACCGAGCCGTCCGACAGGGTGGTGATGGTGCAGTAGCGGGGATAACCCTTGGAGCTCACAAAGTTTTTGGCTCGCTTGGACGAATCTAGGAGCTTGGGGGAAGGCATGCCCAAGAGCTCGATCATACAGGCCAGCTGGTCTCCTTCATCTTCCCCGGGCAAAAGGGGGTAGCCGGTGAGCAGCTCTGCCAGAATGCACCCCAAGCTCCACATATCTATGGGCATCCCGTAACGAGCACCCAGGATGACTTCGGGCGCGCGGTAGAAGCGGGACTGAATGTAAGTGTAGACACGCTGGTGCTCGTAACAGCTCGAGCCAAAATCAATCACTTTAATACCACTTCTACCCTGTTGCTTCAGCAGAATGTTCTCCGGTTTAAGGTCACAGTGAATGATCCTATTTTTGTGCAAAGCATCCAAGCACTGCAAAATGGAGTGGGCAAACTTGCGGACTAAAGGCAGGCTGAAGCCCTGAAACTTGTTTTTCTTTATTAACTCATACAGGTTCATGCTCAGCAATTCAAATGTCATGCAGATATGGTTGCGGAATGTGAAGTTTTCCAACATGTGAATAACATTCATGTTGTTATCCTTATCTTGCTTCCGGAGGTGCTCCAGGATCCGGATTTCTTCCGCAGCTTGGCGGTGGAAACGCTTTTCATTTCTCACCATTTTCAGTGCCACGTGCTGATGCATCTTGTGATCGTAGGCCTTCACCACCTGCCCAAAGCTTCCTTTTCCTATAACTTTCAGGACTTCATACCTGTACGCAATATGATCGTGGGGTACCTGCACGTAAGACCCCTGGTCATCATCATACCCGCAGTTGTTTGGACCACCAACCACACCTTGCCGCTTCTTTGCATTTGGACCCAAAAAGTACACTTCAGGGTAGCCGAAAATCTCATGATGCTCGAAAGCTGTTAATTTTTGCATGTATTGCTTCATTGCCTGCTCTGGTGTCATCACGGAGGCCTTCGCTTTCCCCGTCCCATCYGCAGCTTTTAAAGAGCTGGAGCTTCCTTGTCGCCTGTGAGAACTCTCCGACTGTCTGTCCTGAACCACTGGCAATCCAGACTTGCCAAGAGTTGTAAGTCCATTCGGCTGCGCCATCAGAACCGTCCTCTTGTTACTGTTGTCCTCAAACAGCTGTTGAACCTGGATTTGTCCGTGGCTAYTCACATGGAGGTGCTCGTTCATCGTGTGCTTATTGCCTCCGATCTACAACGCAGAACAAACACATTTCCARTTACAAGAAGGGCAGGACCTCTCCKTTTCCTCATGCGTTTTGCCCACCCAACAGTCTGCCTAAACCACCTCAAAAACTAAACATTTTCTTAGAAGCCACTTGTTACAGCTTATTTTAAAAAATACAGGTCTAATTAAAAAAAAATGCAGCTAACATGCTAGGATACTGATAGTTGTCACTATGTTTTTAGGATACTTGTATCTCTAATGCCTCTTTCACAACTCTCTAAGTAAAATGTTTGCCACAAAGCAACCACAGATGTGCTACTGTCATAAGCTAACAACTTCTTCCCAGAACCTGCAGGGCACCAGTCATTACGTGAAGTATGCCAGAGGGATACTAAAGAAAACTCACAGAACAAAGTAGCAGCGGTACCTGGGCTTGAGACCTATATATAATTCCCAAAGAATTTTTTACAGTTAAAGCTCTCCTAGTCACCTGTTCCTAGAAATTGGGCTTTTAACTAATTCCAAAAGTTACTATATATCAAAAGTGCCATATATAATTTTAAGCCAAGGGAAAAGTGCTGCGATGTGCACAGAAAGAGCCTGGACATTTCTTCAGTTGGAAGAGCTGCCGTTTGCTGCTTGAAATCAAGACAGACACCATAGAGCAAAGCGCTGAAATCACTGAAACACACGTTTACCCTCCAGCCCTTTGCCAAAAGAGTCTTATAACAACATCTACCAATATTAGACTTGGGGCCTAACACAGATTTGAAGGAAAATAAAATCTCTGCCTTGAAGACCATCCAAACAGCTTCATTTTAAGGGAGGGAAAAGTGTTAGTTTATTCTAGAATTTATGCTTGCTCTTGGCAGTCTTCACAAGGGAATAAACAGAAGCATTCAACATTTTCAAGCAATGAAACACTGGAAGCACTGGGGTGTAAAAACGGCTATTGCACAAAACATTATTTTTAAGGAGAAACAAGAAATGCACCAACATATACTTGCCACTTTTTCTGGTTATCTTTAGAATTCCCCACATGCTCTAACTTAGAGGATAATCACTGTCTTTCCTGGCTGGTCTTAACACAAAGATGGGGAGATTTCCCCTGCCGTCTCTTCAGCTGATTCACCACCTTAACATCTATGTCAAATAACTAACCAAAAGTTGACTGATACTGTCAGCAGATGATCAATCCAGGAGAAAGATTACTTTTAATCTGAACCTTATTTTCTCTATGCATCTAAAGCAAACATATGCATTGTTCACTAAAAGTTGCTGAAATTGAACCAGAAAATGTCAGTCATGTGCTCTGATATGAGCTGCAACTGCAGAAATGCTTCCTCCTGAGAAAGCCAGCCCGTGCAGCTCAGAGTCCAGCATACTTCGTGCTTCTGCTAAAGGACCACTCCGACACAGCAAAAACATGTTTTTCCAAACTCAGTAACTTGCTCCCAGGAGCCTCCAGCTGGACACCAGCTTCAGCTCTGGATGGGATTTTGATATTTACAGCTCACACAAYGTAGGAACCAGGGGTTCTATGTGCCGAGTTCACTGCTCTTCTCATTCCATTTGGACTCAGGTTGAATAACCAGTCTGTTTTATTTCAYCACTGCAGTTTCAGTGCATATGTCTATTTGCAGAGCAATTTGGGCTCGTGCTATCAAATTTGATCAATCTCATAAAAACGGCTTCCACACACGGTCAATTCATAGCAAAGGGGCTTGTAACATTTAAGTGCAGTGGAGACACCCAAGATAGTGACACTCATTGCCTTCCTGGCTTGATGTCTCAAAACCCAAGGGGATTAAATCATCAAGGGGATTTAAGGAGTCTGTCATGCCAGCAGGGAGTTCTTTCAGGTCAAGCTGAAGTGCATTGCTGTGATCCCTTGCTAGGAGTTCTCCTTTACTGAGCAAGAGAGACCTCTGTCCCAAGAGCTACCACAGGATTTAGTCCAGAAGAAGAGATGTAGTTATTAAGATGTTAAGATGGGAAGTTCAGCGCATGCAGAACTGTAAAACTGTGCAAGAAACACACAACTGCAAAGCCTGCAAGTGCTCAAGTCAGCAGCCTCCAGGAACAAAGGTTTCCTTTGCAATGTTGGTTCAACAATGAAGCAGAAGGTACCTGCAGAAACCAGGAGCAGACAATACTAACATATAGGGGGCAGGGAAGCAAGAGCACAAGTACATCTCTCATAAACAAGCACTTGGATTAAGAAACTTGAATTATTTTCTTTTTTTTTTTCCAGTTGAGTCATCTGTTTTCAAAGTTAACTATATTCTGCCCCTTGGAAGCAGTGAATGTTTCAACAGATGCCCTCGGCTGTTCAAATCTCAGTTATTCACCTTGCGTCAGGGCTTGGGAAAAAAAAAAAAAGAAATCATTTACCCACCCTTAGCAGGGACTAAAGATTTATTTTTCCTATGAACACGTTTGCAAAGACATTTCCAAAACCTGAACAACACAGCTCTGCTTTCCGCACCTCCAGGCAGCCTCACTGATTCTCTAGCTGCTGAGGGTGTTTCATTTGATTAATTTTTTCCCAAGCAGCACAATGGAGTCACCAGCACTCCCGGAGCTTCACTCGGCTCCACGGTGGCTGGTTTGGGCAGTTCCAGTCAGCTGTTGCTTGGGAATGCAAACGCAGATGCAGACAGTTGCACTAGGCTTCTTTGCAGGAGAAGACACCAAAGGAGTCCGGGTGCTATCCCAAGAGCAGTGGAAGAGAGCTCACTCTTGCCTTGAAAATCCCTGAAAATCCCAATGAGGTTTCAGATGGAACAGACACCTCACGACCAGAAAGTCAATATGCAGAATGAAGCTGCCCCATCTCATGATCCTGCCCACACAACTGCTCTGTTTCCAGTCGGGATGCGCAGAGGGTTGAGCTGTGACCAGCTCATCACTGCACACTCCACTTCCGTGCGCTGGGGTCTGAGAGGGCATCGCGTCCAGGCTTGCACTGATCACAGCTCCACAAAGTGCCCCCAGGGTCCTTGTAGGTTCCCTAGACCGCAGCCAGTGGGCCTGGGAAGTGACACAGACCTGGAGTCTTCCTAGTCCAGTACTAAACTGCTCATAGTCTGCACGAGCTCCGTCAGTTTTCATGTGAAATTGTAAGCTCTAGAGAGGTTTACAAACCTTCTCCCTCCTGCTCCTACAGAAGGACCTGCAAACTACAGACCTACACAGCTAAAAACATGTGTGCACTCATGCAGCCTTCCACTGTATTTTGCTGCCCATGCCCAGACTCATCTACTAAGTACTCATCTACTGTAAATCTTCTAAGATTTACATATCTTTATACCACACATCTTCAAAAACTTACTGAAGCACATGTGTCTCACTAAAGCATACGGAAAGACCAGATAAGCTTCAGCTCAAAGAACTCATCCTTTTGAATCATCTGGCAACATCAATTATAAAACGGCAAATGTTACAGCATTTTTTTTCTCTCTCTCTAGTCCTTCACAACTTCAAAATGGCTGCTACAATTTTGGTTGATTATTTTGTTTGCTTAGTTTATATGAGTAGATGTTTATGACAAAAACATTCACCTATACTTTAAATTAGAGACAGGAGGGAAAAAATAGCACAAAAGGATTTTTTTTTCAGAAAAGGGGACAGATGTGGAGCAGTAACTCACTATACCTACACTGTGGAACTGCAGCAATAGAGCAGCAGCATACAACTGAGCTCATCCTGCTAAAAGATAATTCATAATGTGAGATTCACAACCTTAAGAAAGGCTAATTACAATAAAAAAATACTATAAGCCCTTTTTCTTGGAATTTTTCTGGGTAGCGCTGTTTCAGCCCTGCTGTGTCTCACACACTGTCAGGTGGAGCGCTCTTCATTGCGTTCTTCATTGCTTGTGTTGCTCACTACAGCCTGAACACATGTTCAAGGGCCTTTTTTTTCCCCCTGATAAATGAACTCAGCAGCATTCCTGCATTCAGCACTAAAAATAGCTGCTAATTAGCATGATAAAAATAATGCAGGATTATGATAATGATTTTCTTAGTAGTATGGGTTTAACACACCTAAAAAGACTAAGCTCACTCTACAGAGCTTGGGCTCAGCAAGAGCTGCAGCCAGTACACACCATTTGGATTTGCTGCTCCTGGTATACCTGGAGCACATAAGTTTAGCTTTGAAAAAGTTATCTTTGCCTTTATGTTACAAGTATTTCCAGAGCAGGAACCACAACCCAGCAGGAAAGCAGTTTTCTGCTCCTGTCAGGACTACACTGCGCAGGCGCAGTGCGTTTGAGTCCTCCAGGGATGCACGCTGAAACCAAGGAGCACAGTCAATGCACACGAAATGCTGCCTTTTGGGGAAGCTGATGTGCACGTGTATGAGAGGTTTGTCCAAACGTGGCACAGTTCCCGTGGCACTGTCACTCCAGCCGCTGGAGTCCCATATTCCAGGAGCCTTGAGAAATGTTCGCCAGCTTCATATTCCCCCTAACCAACATTTTTAGGTAATAAAAAAGGAAATATGCAATGGAACTTAGGTCCAGGTCACAACCATATGTATAGTTATTTCCATTCAAGTCATAGCATTTTTATGGCAACAATGAGTTGCATGAAAGCACCAGATAGTAGGAAGATACTTCCTTTGTTTAGCTGCTCTAAAGCAGATGCACAGAGCACACCATCCACTAGATCTTCAGGTGACATAGTCCAGAAATGTCTGCTCTATTACAATGCAGGCTATTTCTTTTCTAATTATTTCATTTTAAGATTAGGACTGAATGATCGATGCCAAAGCACATGGGTAGACACTCATACCTGGTGGTAAGAGGAAACACAGCTGCATAGGGAAATTTTCAAGCCCTAAAAAAGCTTGTAGAGGAGCAATGAATCATGCACTGTAAACGGGATGTTGCTACAGTCGTAGGCAGGAGGAGAGAAAGATTGAGACTGTTTTATTGCAGGAGAAACAGGAAGAATGCAGAGTGTAGGGATAGGTGCCAAGTAAGAGAGAGTGTAGATGGAGGTGGGCAGAAGACAGAGACAAGAAAGCGTCTGGGAGAGGGACTCGCAGATGGGTGGGGATTTACAGGAGCCGAGCAGCAGGCAAGCAAGATAATCTCTGCAGCAAGATGTCAGGCAAGAGCACCGGCATGGAACAAGGGGAGCGCGGGCAGGAAAAGGTTTCCACTGTCAAGGCAAAAACTTCAGGCTTCAGACGAGAAAGCAGTTATTTCAAAAAGGAAAACAAGGAGGACAAGGGTTTGGAAATGAGCTCACGTTTTCCATCACGAGCACCCAACAAGATAAAGTTAGGGATGGAAATGGACAGAAAAAAAAGCCTGGATGCTGGATGAAGCCACAGATTTTTAAAAACAAACAAAACCTTTCCCTGGTACAATACACAAGAGCCTGCTTAGCAACAAAGGTTGCTGTGACTGCAGAGCATGCAGCCAAAACCTCTGCCCTGATGCAGGAAGCCTGTGCAAGAGAGCATCTCTCCCGGTCTCCCCATGCTGCTGCACCAAACTGAACAATGAAACTTCTCTGGAAAGCAGGAGACAACAGTTTCACTGGAGTTGAGGCTAAATGACATGATTCACTCTGAAAGACAGAAACAGTGAGTTTCTTCTCYATCAGAATAAAAAAACCCCTCTTTAGCTTAAATAAAAGACTTGTCAACTTCACTCTTTCTTCACAATTCACATATTTCTTGGCACTGCACCCATGCACAGCTTGCCACAAGAAAGTTGTATTGATTCTGCAAACTATGTCTTCTGTGAGTTTGAAAGACAAAAGAGGGAAACTGTTTACCTTACGAGCTATTKTAGAGGTCACATGGACACAACGGAGATGAAAATTTTAAGTAAATGAATACAAAAAGGGAAAATGGTTTAAGAAAACTAAATATTCCATTTCAAACAGTCCCAATCAAAGGAAGTGGTGGGATGTAAAACTAGTGCTTTCAATCAGTCAGTGTCAGCTGAGGTCACTAGGCCTGAAGTTCACATAATAGACATAAACAATCTATTTTTAAGTTAAAATCCATCATTCTGATGTCACATCTCATCCTTACCACAAAAAGTTATGTTAGCCAAGCACGAGATACTAATCTACAAAATTCAGAGATGCAATCTGAGGTATTTCTTTAACAGTACTCAAGGCTAAATAAATACTGCATAACAGAACCTGCATGACAAAGGAAAGGCCGAGTTTGTATCAATCCACATCTAGAGGGATTTGCAACAGAGCCATATAATGCTTGATCACCCTTGTGTGCTTCCAGAAATATTTTATCCCTTTTTATATGTACGTATACACATACACATGCTTATACAATAAATATATGCACTCATAAAAATATAAAATATGGGAAACACAGCAACATAATGCCTGACCACCCTTACATGCTTTCATAAATATTTCATCTATATGTTTTTATATTCACACACACATTAGATAGAAATGCACATATGCACGCGTACATGTATAGTAATATCAAGGTTCTGCACTTTCAAAATTATTCAATAGCTCGAGCTATACGGCTGGACCATGTTCACAAACCCAAAGTCAAGCCTGGGCTCTGCTAGCGGTGGGCCCATCTGCCTGTGCAGACGGTTTCATGCTGAAGCTGTTTATACGATGCCTGTTTTCTGTGTTTAAGGAAAAATTCACCTGCCTTCTCAATGCCACAAAAATCAACCAATACTTAACTGACAAGAAAATGCTACAACTTTGGCCTTCGGGATGAATGAATAAAACAGATCTATACCATAGCTACGTCAATATGTAGTGATGCTGATACTGAGCATGCAGGAGCATCAGGAATTTGCAGAATACCCATCATTCCTTATGAAAACACCCTACATATACTTGGATCTCTAAATTTAAGCCAATTCTTTCTATAAATGGATTTGAATAAGATGCTTTTACCCCTGAAGCTACACAGAAAGCCACTGGAAACGCCAACATCTAAATACATAAGTTTCACCTTCTCCTAGCCCATAATCACATTACCATTTAAAGCTCTGCCATATGTTTACCCCGATAGTACGCGACCACCCGTGCAGCACTGGCTAATTCCAAGCAAAGCTCGCCACCCCTGCCTCTCAGGGCGCGTACCAGACCCTTCACAACCCAAAAGGCAGCGCGTGCATTAAAAATCTCAGCTATTTAGCGTTAACGTGACAGCACACRGCCCCTGAGACTGCACACAGTCCCTGCCCTCACGCCTTCAGGGCCGAGATACCCCTCTCGCCCATACACAGGGGCATAACTCGGGAAGTTTCATTCCCGCCGGATCAGCCGGGATAACGTRGCACAGCAGCTGGGTTTTCGGCCAGCGGGGGTGATTTTGGGGGGCAGAGCCCGGGGCGGCGGCWGAGCGGGGCTCCCCCCGCGGCCGGGGCTGCCGGCCCCGCGTTCCCCCGCGTTCCCCGGCGTTCCCCGCGGCCGCGCTCACCGTGTGCGGGGCGTTGCTGGCGCGCAGCGGCGGCAGCGCGAGCGGCGACGGCGGCGGCCCCGTGGCGGCCGCGGCGCGCGGCGGCGGCAGCGCGGC
>NW_020456210.1:1843350-1956415 GCF_003342845.1 Nothoprocta perdicaria | reverse complement strand
GGCCACGGCCATCTTGGCGGCCGCGCGCCCGGCCCCGGGGCCGCCCTGGGGCGGGAGCGCAACGGCGGAATGGGGTGAAAACTTGGGGAAAGGAAATAAAAGCAATGAGGGCGCGGAGCCCGCCTGGAAGCGCCCCCTCGGGGACGTGGCAACGCCGGGGAGGGGGCAGCGTGTTTCCCCCGTGTGAAAGGTCCTTGATGGGGCTTTGGGTTCCTGGGTTTGTCGGCCTGAGCGTCATTAGTGCCGAAAATAGAAATACGAACATTTGCTGAGCTCAGGACAGCGTTGAAACAATCCCCTCTACGCTTAGCATCTTTTTTTTTTTTTTTTTTTTTTTTTCCCCCAAAATCTGTCCAGATTGCACATAATTTCCTTTTTGAAGCAGCTGGTAGACCTGTAGACAGACTTGAAAAATAAATCCCCCCTTTCTCAATGCCTAGGCATAAAAATAAAAATAAAAACAATCCAGCGCCACTTCTCCATCCCCGCTGCGGGAGAGACAGACTCGCTGCCACAAGACAGATGCAAAAACAAAGACGTTTCCTGTGCTGGTACAAAGAAATAAACAATTCCCGCAGCCCTCCTGAAGCTCTGAGACACCAATCATACCTTTTCCCGCCCACACCCACCTCCTCTTTTCCCTGTGCCGTAGCAGAGAGCCAAGTCTGTCTGCCACAATATTCTCCCGCAGAYGCACAGGCGCTCCACATGTCCCTTCCTGCGCGTTGCCAGGTGGATAAGTGTTGGTTTCTGATCACTCGCAGCGTTCTCCTGTTATTTTCCTTCCTGTCAAGCAGCGCAGGCACTTGGGAAGCACCTGAGTGACAAACGTTGGGAGACTATTGCTGTTCTTTGTACGGTGCCTTAAACGTCCAAGCAATGATCAGGAGGAGAAAGACAACGCTGTCCTAGTGTAAGGAAGGGGAACTGTTTGCACTCAATGCATATAAGAAAAATTGAAGTTGATGGCAACTGATGTCCCCAAAGGGCTAGCAAGAGTTCTGACTTCATCATTACCACAAGTGCCTTCTCTGTCAAAGTCTTTGGGCCTGAACAGCTTTCTCTGAAAAGCCTAGGTGCAGATCTGCAAAGAAAGAAAAATAGTAAAAAAGCCAAGCCTAAATACTCAAGACAAAGCAAAGATTAAATTCTCTCATGCCAAGTGTTATACTCAGGAATCTGAACTATGTCATGCTGAGTGGCCACACGACTTTCTGCTTTCTGATACCAGCCGGCTGAACATATCAGCATTTTCCAGAGCAGTCAACATACACATAGACGAGATCAACAGAGTTCAGTTCCCAGCACAGAAATATGTGTTGGACACCTGACAGCAGACAATGTGTGGTACTCAGAAATTAGAGGGGAAAGTAAATCAGGGCTTTTCTTGATCTGTTTTCCTACTCCCTCAGCTTTTATTACCTAGGAGTGTGACTTGACCCCTAATGACAGATGAGACTTCCCTTTCTTGCGAACTGAGTGTTCATGACTGCTTGCAAAGTGCTCTGCAAGGTATTGTCATCAAAGCCTTCTGTTTTTTTTTTGAGAAATATCTAAAAACATTTTTTTTCCCAGTTGATCATGTGCCATTTTTGATTTAGGACACCCCAGGARTACTGCACACTGGAAAGTGCCAGTGAGACTCAATCCACACTGGTCATACACCACAGCAGCCACCTAAGGGTTGTGTAGAAGGGGTCAGTGGCTGCAGATGCAGGTGCAGTGAGAAGGTTACTTACTGTGATGGAAAATCAAGGAAGTGTCTTGTTGAGGAATAGGTTGGGCTTTTGAGGGTGTACAACAGTACACACAGTACACACAGTACACATCCGAACATAACTTAGCAACTGGTGGTACAAACTAAATCACAGCTATTAAATAAGAAAATTAAAATTTGATTAAAAGATAAACAGAGCGAGAATAATCTRGAATAAAACACTTAATCTGTAAAACCTTTTCTAAAAGTAATTCTGACCCCATAATACTTTAAAATGCATTATTGAAGATGATATGCAGAGAGATACAGAGCCTGCTGTGTTACACAAGCCACCCTTTTAGACCCTGTTCTGTGGTGAAGACAGAGAAGTGGGCAGTAATTTTGAGCAAACTGGGGCTGCTGAGATCTATTTTGCCGGGATACCCTAGGCCCCAGGTGATGCCTGCTTGTCCTGTGAGAGCACGGAGCATCCTCGGCATCCCTGTGAAAGTGCTCATGACAGTCCTTCCCCCTCTCCAAGGTGGATCCTGGGTAGGCTTTAATTATATGAGGATCCTGGGACGTGCTCGTGGGGTGAAACAGCGTGGCCAGTGAGTCGCGCAGCATCGCTGGCTCCGCGATATCAGCAGTGCTCGTGGTTGCCTGCAGGGAATTCCCGAGGGGCCGCGCGCGTCCGAAGCCGAGCTGCTACCTGGGGCTCCCACAGCGATGGGTGCAGCGGGTGCTCAGCACCTTGCTATGCTCTGACTCCCCTCCCCTGCCCTCGCAAGCTRCCCTGGCTGCAGATACGTAGCCAATAGACAGGACAGGCTCTCTTGCATCCATGGGCATGGGGCAGTGCTCAAAGGAGAGCTGAGACAAGCCTGGAACAGGTAAAGTAAAAATGACACTTAGTGCTAATTTGTAATCATCCTGCCATACTAAGCAGAGTTCACATAAGGAGAACAGTCTATACTCACTCTCAACATTGCCTTTAAATTGTTTTAAGACCTGAGCCATTTAAATATGTATAATTATTCCCACTTTTTTTTTTTTTTTTTTTTTTTTTTTTTGACGGCATACGAGATCAGCCTGTGACATCAAAACACTTAGGATACGTCTCACTGTCAATTAAACCAAGGTCCAAGGCTGCTCTCTCAGCCAGCAATCTGTATTTTAAAAGAAAACCCTTAAGCCCAGTAAGTGGTTGCCTCAGGAGGGCCTGAACACAATCAGCACCAGGATCTCATTAATGTGTTGTGGATAATTTGGGCATGAATAGGGCTAAGTACACTGCAGTCCAGTCTTTCAGCAGAGCTTGCTGAGCACAGTACGGGCACTTCAGACCAAACTATAAAGAAAAGACTAATGCTATCAGTGAAGGTGGAAAGCACATAGGGCAGGCAGATTTTAAACACATGCTTCATTTTGTAGTACATACGTAAGGATTGTGTCTCCTCTCTCTTTATATTCTCCTTTAAAAAAAAAAAGAAAAAAACCAAAATCCCAGCAGAGTATCAGCAGTAGCCTAGGATAAAATTATGTTTCAATACAATTATAGAAAAATAAGGTTATGTGTTTGGAGCAAGAGTGCAGAGAACTGTTGCCACAGATCAGCTTGAAGGTACAAATTCATATTGGCATACGCCTATGGAAAGCTGAACTTGCCAGCTTCAGATGCTTGTTGATTTTTATTCCAGTGCACGCTCTGCTTAGGGGAAGCTTGATCTTGTGTTCAAGGGTTTGTGCTTTCTGCTGTCAAGAACAAGTAAAGCACTGCTTTTATTACAGTACTAAGGCAAAACAAAGGTCAGTGGGTATCTGGGAAGGGATACTGTGAGACCCTATATGAGTCTGCAGGCATGCAAGTCATTATTTTTTTTGTGCCTTTACATTTTTATAGCTACTTTGTGGGACATTATCTCACAGTGCATTTGTATTTTAATGATGACCAATTACACCTTAAGGAAAATGCTTTCTTTTTTTTCACTAGGTCATGCCAAGATTTCTAAATCTATGCATATATTTTCTATATAATTTTTTATTTTCTATATATGTTTTCTATATAATTTCTGGATTCTTTTAACATTATTGTTCATTATACCGTTGGACTTATTCCTTTGTGCCAACTCCCAGTATGTGAGGTAATGTGAGGAGAAAGAGTCCTATTTTCCTCCTGGATGCAGCAGAAACAATCCCGATGGAGTCAGTGGAGAAATACTCACATAAAACTAATTTCAGGAAAAAAAAAAAAAAAAAAAAAAAAAAAAAAMCAGGTAGTGGCTGATTCTTTTCAACTGATGATACAAGTTTCCATATAAACTGGGGGGGGGGGGGGGGGGAAAGTGAACTTGTAGAACAGGGAAAAGGGAAATGATAAATATTCTCTCTCTTCTGCTGTGGACCCTTCCCATCCCATCTGTGGAGCCCCGGCTGTGCAAGCAAGGCACAAAAATGCCTGCATAGAGCCATCATTTCAAACTACTGGTTCTCATGGTACTTGGGAACTTGTCCTAAAGAAGTGTTGTAAAATAACTGTTAYAGAGAGGTTACTATGCAGATGGTAATTAAAATTTCTACCAAACTATTTCAGAGAGAAACCACAAGCTTGTTAAATCCTTTGTCATTTTCTGAACCCAGTTTCCTTTTCTAACCACCTTGAAAATCAATATAGAAACTCAGAGTCATCTTTCTTATATCCACTAAGTGGGCAACTCACTTTCAAAACCAGCTGTTTACACACAGGGCGAGTGCCAGCTATAAAAACCCTTGTAATCTTTGCTCATCCTATTGCACACGCAAAACTGCGGGGATCTTTACATTGAAGGGTGTGTGGGAACCAGTTACTCACTGCAGCAATGTTTCGTACAAACTGAGTTTTAATTCTGCTGGGTGCCGAAAGCTTTCAGCTCCCTTGAGTGAGGGAGCCCAGCATGTCACAGGATGTCCTGAAACTGGGAAATGATGTATGTCACTCACCTGTGATCAAGCTCATTTAAAGTCATTAMAACCACCACTCTACAGAAGTACAAAAGTAAGACATAATTAACAGATAATGGGTCAGAGGAACCCAAAATCCAGAAAAAAGACTCAGACTAAGTTCTTTTCCTCATCTAGTCTTTCTCTAGGCAGAATTTGTTAATAATAAAAAGAAAATGAATCATTAAATTTAGGTCCCAGAGCTGGAATGTTAYATTATTAACCGATATAATCTACTTTCAGGATTTACATGGAGACTTTTGACTTAAACCATGAGYCACCCGCTGAAAGGTAAATTTAAGGCTACACGCTGGGAAAGGGCTTTCTCATTAAAATGTAATCAAAGTTTGTGTTAGGGCAACATGAAAAGAATCGACCTTATGTAGAACCTGTAGCGCTGCTCAGGGTGTGAAGTTTGGATGTCTGGCAGCTGTGGGGGGTTCCTCAGCTCTCTGCTTCAYGGGGCAAAAATCCTCTGTTCACCTTTTGTGGAAAGCACGAGAATACGTCTGTTGAATGGGCATAAGAAGAAGAGTCCCAACCCAAATTTCCTAAGGATGGGATATGTAAAAACATACATAAATTTCACTCTAGTAATGAGCCGCCTTCTCCTTCTCCATTTATCTTGGGAGTGTAAAAACTGTTTTGGGTGGTGATAACAAGAAGAGATGTGCAGGAATATGCTTACCCTGGGGAATGGAAGATAAGAAGGTTAACTCCTTTATTCCCACTGCAGTATCCTTACTGCTGGTCCTTTGCTGTGGAAGCACCTTGCTAAGGTGCCCAGGCTCTCACTGAGACTGCAGTGTGATGTGCTGTGTTGGTAGGTATGTGCATATTCGGATGTGAAGAGAGGGAAAAGAAACTGCAAACACATGGTGTGAAAATGGGATGCAAGCTGTAGTTCACTGTCATAACTTGTAATCTCCTTCTGAAATAAAAAATGTGCACGTTAACATGCAAATGATCCACAATCAATACAGAGAATTGCAATTTAAAATCATTGTGTGATTTGGAAAATAAAGTAAATGAAGGAGAACTGCTACTGATGTTCTACAAATAGAGGAAAATAAAAAGGAGGCCCAAAGGGACACCTCGGGATGCATGCTACTTTCCCGGTGAAACTAATCCCAGGGTTTTCAAAAGGATTGCTCATACAGTTACACCTGTGATTAGGATCCAGACTTTAAATCAYGGAACGTTATTTGCTCAGCTGTGATTTCTTTTTCCTTCTCCTTTCAATTTTCAGAAAAAGCGAGGCTACTAACAAGAGGTTCCTTCTTACTAACAAGAGGTGTTTGGACCAGGGTGCTACCAAATGATATCAGAGCAGACAAACACAAACCACAGATGACTCTGACACAGCCAAGAGCTGTTCTGCATCTGAGATTCCACCTGCCAACCCAGGCTGCCCAGATGAAGAACATCTCCTGAAGATGTCTGCACAGTCCATAGTCCTTTGTTTGCTTGTTTGTTTGTAAGTCACTGTCATTGTAGAGTCCCTTTCTGTACTATAAGCTAGCAATGAAAACCTATTTTTTTTTAAGCCTTCAGCCTCTGAAGGTGCACAACAAACTACAAATTACTGAAGCTGCAAAGAGGAGTTCAGAGACCATGAGTTAGAGAAGTAAATAAGTAAAGAAGGAAAATACTCTATTTTGCCCTGAAGTTGGAGAAGGGAAATCTGTAAGTGTTTTTTTGGTTGCTATGTATAGCACAGTTGTGTCCTACTTCCCCAGTTATGTAATGTGCAAAGTCTTTGTCAATATTTGGAATCAGAATGAGTTTTTCTTTCTTTCTTTCTTTCTTTCTCTCTTTCTTTCTTTCTCTCTTTCTTTCTTTCTTTCTTTCTTTCTTTCTTTCTTTCTTTCTTTCTTTCTTTCTTTCTTTCTTTCTTTCTTTCTTTCTTTCTTTTTTTTTCAGATAGATTTTAACCTCAGTTTGTGAAAGTTAATGATTCATCTTTTAACTAGAAAACCCACTGAAAAACTGGCAGCAGATAGCTAAGAGACAGGAATGGAAGACAATATACAGTAGGAAAGATAACATAAAAAAGATTATGGAAAGCCACATAGGAAGAATAAAGCGGATGAAACTGAGAAAGAAAAACATAATTATCTTTTCTTTTCTGGCATTCACTTCCTGGTTGTGTGAACTTCGTTTTTTTTCTGTCTCTCCATTCAGTGCTGCTTTCATTTGTGCTTTCCTGTTTTAGGTCAGCTACTGGTATATCTCCTTCCTATTTCTGTTTGCTGTTTTAGCATTGTTTTTCAGTGTCCAAAAGCAACCTGTGATGTTAACAGCATGCATAAAGAACATCTTCTCCTGCCTCCATTTCATGATGTTGTATCTCCAGTATCTTTAATTTTCAGCAATGAAAGGAAACACACAGGAACGTACGAATGCAGCAGYAAAAAAACTTGATAGATTTATCCAGTCTCTGTTTGCAGGGTCCAGTTCTTCCCATATGCTGAGGTCATTCTCTTCCACAGTTATTTTTCAGTTATGGCAGTCTATGAAATGAATGGTTCCCCAACAGGCAGGTGTCCGTGGTTGCCGTGACATTTTGGTAGTTAATTTTCTGGGTAAGATTTCTAACCTACACTCCAAATGCTCACTAAGACAGCAAACCTCTTGCCAATGTGAGAGAACCTGCAGCATGAGAGTCTCCACAGACTCCAAAATTTAGAGCTTCTGGATGGGATGGCACCTCAAAATGACAYAATCAAAAGACTTCACCGCCAGATACCTAAAGATTCATTCAGGCAGCAAGAAGGTTCTGTGCATCTGAAAAAAATGCGTGTTTGTTCCTGGAAGTTTTCATGGGATGCCAAAATGATAACTGTCACTAAATGGGCAGTTGAAGAGTATATGCTGGCAGGTCTATTTCTGACAGGTAACACAAGGACAGTGATGTGAGTTCAAAGGACAGGTCTGGCTGACACACCTTCAGCAGACTGGGAAGCACTGCTGAACTTACCTGAGAGGCAATATATGTCGCTGAAAAGATAATTACAACATTTTTTTTTTCCAAGTCAATGCTCCTCTCAGTCTGTTTCATGAGATAATCCAGGACAAATATGTGCGACCAACTCTTTTTGGTTTTGTTTTGGTTTTGTTTTAGAGATGAAAGCTTCTTGGTGAGCTGCCAGAACCATGGGAAGTGAACTGAGGGACCAGAGGCATAAGAGCTGATAAGGAATGGAGCACACTTCTAAGGATGGTTACATTTATTATTATTATTATTGTTACTATTACTATTATTTTCCTGTTTTTACTGTCAGCCTAAGCCGCAGTTGCTGCTTCCAAGAATTCCAAATAGAAATGACACGTTTCTTCCACACAGCTTTTCCCAAATCCTCAAAAAAAAAAAAAAAAAAAAAAGCAAAACCAAGCAAAACAAAATAATCTTATAGCTCATTTCTGATCCAAATGCTTTCCCATGACATACACTCTAAAACAAACACTTTATTTTCAGGCTAGATGTTGGGGCACGAAGAAGTTCCCAAAGAGGAAAATTACTACTTCATATAGATATGTATTTATTTTTAAATGGAAAGATAAATGATCAAAACATATTGCTCCCTTGAGAAGACAAAGCACAGCATTAGGAGTGGTGTAACAAACTCAGCTACGTATGCCACATGCCGTTTTCTAGAGAGCTAATAGCAATGGAAATGTACTTCTCTGACAAGAAGGCCATTCATAACAGCCATCACCATAGTGGCAGAYGATGAGAAATCCTTAGGGGGAATAGGCATTACATCCCACTGCTTCATGTTCTAGGCAGAGAAAGCCATAAAGGTTTAGAAGGACACTAAGCAAAAAAGCATGCACAGATAAAGAGACTTCTTCCATTTATTTCAACCTACCCTTATAGGAATTTAAACACTTCCTTTGCTACTCTAAAGTAAAACTCACCAAAATCTGCATGACAGGATAACTGTAGGATTGACACAACATCTTAGCCATCTAACCTGACAATCTTTGAACAGACATCCAGTTGAGAAGAATCATTGYTTGTGAGAAAAAATCTAACCTCAAGCAATCAAATCGCCCACAAGGATGCTCTTTAATTTCTCCTCTTCCTGAGGCACAGTGATGTGAAGTCTTTGAAACAGAAATTGCAAAATAATAAAGAACTGGTACAGGGCAAAGACAGGCAACATTCCCTAGGGACACGCAGTTGCCATGAAGAAGACATAAAGTCACAAAACAGCATCCAGTGCAGCACCTCTGCCATGAACATCATGTGGAAAAAGAAGATAGAAATCATTCACAAAAATCCACTCTTTTACAGTCACCACAATTATCATTACCTCTATAAGAACATCTRTCATTTGCATAAAGATCATTCATACAATTCGCTGATTAAAACAAAAATGCTTTGGTCATTCATCTCTAAGCATAAGCATCCTACAGTGAGAACAGCTACCTCACTGAACGCTGGGCATCGCATGTATGTTCTACATACATATTGCTCTGCCTTTTGATACTACATATTTTAATCTGAACATAGCACTGAGGTCCATTTTTCTTTAACAGTAGATTTAGAATATGACAACTTCCCCTCTTCAAAGTAGATTGTTTTCAACACCTCTGGGCCTTGTTCTAAATATAAATCACCCATACAGAATGCTTGTCAGTTTAGTCCAGACATGTCATACAAGGGTTGTTTGGTTGGTTGCTGTTGGGTTTTTGCRTTTGTTTGTTTGTTTTCTCCTAGACGAACTTACCATAGAAGCTTGAAAAAACAACCAGGCTACTGACATCTTCACTTGAGAGAAAGAAGCACTATTCTTAAGTCCTTCTTTCCCATAGGGCTCATAACATGTTAGGACTGGGATTTTCTTCTCCTAAAGTGAATTTGTGGGTAACTTCTATTGTGATACAGATCCCAAGGAAGTATCCTGACATGGCTTTTCTCATAGCAGAAGAAGGACGATATGAGACGTTATGACAAATATAGAATTCCCCACACTCAAAGTGGGAATGGTCAGTATGGTACACTMCTCTCAGAAGGGAAGTAAATGAACAGCCATGGCATTGTTTCTAGGAAAACCTAGAAGTCTTTAGTAATTGCTTGAAAAATAAAAGAATTGAATGGGGTCTAGGCAGGTGATGTCCGAGAAATTGTATTGATCAAATAACATCTCTTGGCCATGGCCGTACTAGTGCATGTAAGAGTGCCAGTATTAGAGCCCTCAGAGGAAAGCAAGGGTATAAGACCTGGCTTAAAGTCTGTTATAGTCAAAGTCTCTCATTAAATCAAGGGATAAAGATTCCTTTTGCTCAGAGGAAACTTTGCACTTTTTTCAGTGAGCTCTGGGTGCTCCCTGTAGAGATGAGAGTGTCTCTGAGGTGATCTTGTCAGATTGGATTAGGGGTGTATTGAGGAAGAGCTGGAAATCTTAAATTTCTATTGCTCACATGTGCTCATATCAGCTTGTGAAGAAAAAAAGACCTTTGCTCTTCAGGGCTGTCAGTGTGATGCTTTTAACCTCATCATCTTCTTTCAGAAGAACATAAACATAGTAAGAAAAAGGGGGAAAAAGCTATGTTTGTTTTGTTTTGTTTTGTTGTTTTCAATCAGTGGAAGAGGAGAACAAGAATGAACAGTGACCTTGTGTGCAATCAGTTCTTTAAACAAATGTGCTCAGCATGCAGGTCTAGCTAGACATATAACTTCCTTGCGCTGTTCCAAGTGTCATGGCAGCACAGAATGCTTCCCTAACCTTTAAAAATCCACAATTCAAGTCTGTTTCAAATCAAGGATGTGAAACCTGCTTCTTAGCCACTGATTCATAGCACATACATCTGAGCTCACAAAAAAAAACCAGCCTTGTGTCTTGAAGGGTTGTGTGTTTCCTGCAAAACACAAATTTTTGCAGGGCTCTGGGCAAAAATGAGTGCTGCAAGGCTCCRTGTAGCTCCCTCCTTGGCAGTGCTGCAGGGAGAGCATCTGCAGATCCATGACAGGTCCAAACCTTTCCTTCAACCCTTGCCTGCCTGTGACTTTGTGACCGAGGGAAATTAGGGAATTCATTGTTTGCCATGGCCTGCCAGTGTCAAGTCAGTGCACAGAATGGAGAGGGAGCTGGGGACTGATACGATAAATGTACATGCTTGTGGAGCAGAGCCTTGGGAACAAGGGCCTCTCTGTGGCTAAAAAGACTATATACTACACTTAAGACATCTTATTTCGTTCAGGAATAGCATGGAATCTTTGTTGGTTTCTGTACACATTCTCAGAACATATRGGATGCCCTTTTCCGATGCAACATGAAAGAATCCGGCAGGCACAAGCAGCTCCYGCTAAAAGAAATGGTGACCTTGACTGCACGAGAGCTGGGTGATATCACAGGCTCTATAAGCTGTGAGATTGGTCCCATGAGGCTCATTCTCACTTTTGACATGTGAGCTATCTGGAGCTCCAGGAATCTCCCAGTCGCACTAGAGTGACAAACATTAGAGTGTCAACAAGTTGACAGCTCTGTTTGGTAATTCAGATCTTCCTGTAGGTTTTTTCTTTCTAGCCAATCTGTCAAAAAGATATAAAATCCTTGCATCTAGGTAGCAAGGTGGTGAAGGGGAAACGGTTACAGCTGTGGATAAGAATTAGTCAGGACTGTGCTGCCTGGTAGCTGCAACCTCCTCTATGTTACATTTCCTTAACCTTGCAGGCTTTCTTAATCACTGCCCTTTTATCAGTGTCTTGTCCTTGTTCTGTATTCAAAGATCAGCTGAGATGTCCTCAGTGCAACAAATTCTATCAGTTGGATCTACATTAATYGGTCTATTTTCAGGCCACAGGCATTTTTCTTCTCAGACAGCTGAAGAGCATTTTCCAAATCCATTCTTCCTCTTCAAAGTTCACCTTGCACAACAGCATCTCAACTGCAAGCCTAGAGAAAAGGATATGAGAAAACACTGTCAAAAATGGAGAGATGAGACTTGCAACGTTCTCAAGAGGGTACTCTGCAGCAGAAACTCAGTGGTGGCTAAAAATTAAAATTACACCATCTCTCTCAGCACCTACCTAGGACAGTAGCCATCTGTGTTCTGATTTTCAAAGCTATTTCAACATGCAGATTTGTAGATTTTATGTTTAGATGGGTCTATGATGAACTGCTATGTAATGCAGGACTCACTAAAGAGAAATCTTTCTTCACTAATATGGGAATATTAGTGCTTGAAATGTCTTCTAAAAAAAATATATTTCCATGGATAGAGAATTTATCATAAGCCTTGTGTGTTGTATTTTAGTGTCTATTCCTATTGTTGCAACACTTTGATTTATTTCTAGTCCAAATTTGTCTAGCCTCAAAATACAGCAATCAGTTCTCGTCTGAAGCATTTTGTTTTTGATTTGATAGCCCTCTATTATGGAATTTCAGGTCCTAAAGTAAGTAGTCAAAGGCTGGGGTGCTACCTGAGTTCCTGTTTCATATCATTTGTATGTAGTCAGTAGATACAAAGTACAATATTTAGATTCGTTAAAAATAATCATTATTAGAAGATCAATAAATAGCATATTACAGAAAGTATTTTTCAGAACTTTTTCAGTTCCTTGTTCCCAGCATGCTCATCATCATACTTGGACTGCAGGCTGCAATTTGCGCTGTGGCTATAGCTGTGTAGTACAAATGGACACTCTTCCCCTTCATCAAAAAAATCTGGTTGCTTCAATGCTAGGTTAAAAAATGGCACATACAAAAATCTTATTAAAATCACCTGACATAATCATGCATAGAAGAAAATAAGTGTGTGACTCAAAAAGCAACAATAGACACAGGGAAGTGCTAGTGATTTATTCCTGAGCATAAGCTCATTTATTATTTTTATCTCTTACCTTGATTTCAAGAGGAAWCTATGATATTGTAGCCAATTTCCTCCTGAAATCAATGCTAAGGTCTTGTGGTCTTGTCTTCACATGGAGTATCGTTTAGCAGGAGAAGATTCTTTTGTTCAGATATAGTTATGGCAAAATAATAGAAATAATATTTCATGTACGCGGGATGTTTTCACAGCAATTTAGAACCAGCTCATTCCATTCTACATCTCAGATTTTTCAGATATGATCCTACTACGTTTTGCTATTTTAGAGATACTACGTGAGCATTTCTCATCACACCAACATTGTAGGCACGATATTAAAATACTCYCAGGTGAGAGGAGAAACACTTCTTAGACTCAGTCAGGCACCTAAACAGCTACAAAAATAGAAGGCAGAGTAAAACCAGGCCCAATGGGATTATTCATRTAGCTGTATTAATAGAATTGTCCCTTTCGATGTGCCTTTGGGTTCTTTTGGATAAAGCAAATTATGCTCAGGTGTATGTAAGTTAAGTGTGGAACTATTTTTTTTTCTGTGTGATTCCCAGAAAATCTGGATGATTCCCAGAGTTTCTGGGTGATTTCCAGAAAAGAAACCTGCCATGTGGCACTATGATGTAAATTRCAAAGTGAATAAATTCATGCTCAGGGTACAGTGGTGCAAAATACAGGAGTTCTATATTGCCCTGATTGGAGTTTTACATGTTTGTTTCTATAAATCGGTGTTCACTGCACCACTATATAAAATCTAGCTTATACAGAATTCAATCTCTCTTTAATATCTATTTTATATGATATTTATTATAGCACAGCTACAATACAAAACTATTGAGTAAAAAGTCAAACAAATATGTGATGTACACACTGTAACTCYATATAATTAGATGATGTATGTTCGACAAATTCCAGACAGGAGAGGTAAGGAAATCTTTCCAAATGGCACAAGACCACAAAATCACAATTCAGAAATTCAAAATGAATTTAAGTAGGTAGCGTGGCTCTTTTCTTCCATGGTTCTATATCAAAGAAATCTCTCTGAGATTTAACATTGAGGCAGTCTTAGGCAAATATAAATATTAGGARACATAAAAAAACATTTTCCATAGGTTTATATGAACTGAAATTTGTCAAAAGGAGCAATAAGAACAAATGCAATGAACATTTCCATGTTTCCAGAGGCATATTTTTTTTAATTCAGAAAAAAAGAAGTGTGAAATTCAAAGCCAAGTTGTCCACAGGTGAAGAATATATTAGTACACCAATATTGCTTGCCAGTGCTTCTTAACTTAGATGGGATCAGAGTGCTATGTATGCTGAGGATACTTCTTCTGACTTTGCAGAATTGAGAAGCGAAAAATAAAAACATACAGAGATTACAATCATTATTTATAAACATATTAAGCCCCTTCCCAACAGCAGAAGGGAGGTCAATATAAATTAGGCTTGCAAGAATCCATAGGCAAATCGGGCCAAATGAAATAAGRTATGCAAAAGAAAGAAACTAGTGTGTGTAATGCAAAAATTACAAGTACCTTCATAGCAGCTAGCTACAAAATAATAACATGGTATAGGCCATTTGGGGGATTTATTGGTAGATAGAAGGCAAACAAACAAAGACAGTGTCCTGATTGCTCAGATTTCTTTCCATATTCACTGAYGGGTATGAGCGAAGTCCCCAGGCCCCAAGGGCACTATGAGGTGCTGGGTCACCCTCCCCCAGGCTCTTGCACCCTGGGGCACAGCTGGCATTATGATGCTCACAAACGCCCCACGAGGCTCCAGAGAGGACCTCAAGCTGAGGACAAATCCAGGCGGTCRTCCTTATCTATATGTGAGTGGAACTGGTTGCGTGGACTCTGCTGGCTGGTGTCCAGGTCAACGTAGGCTCTGCTCCTCTTCAAGGCCAGCATTGGTGTTTGTCAGGAAAAGCTGTGGTTGTTCTTAGTGTTGAGTTAATCTTAGAGGCTTTGGCCCAACATACTGTATATAAGAATTAGGTACTCTGTGTCTAAAATTAGAAAAGTGTGGGATAGACATCTGAGTAYTGCACTGCAAAGTGAGGAAGATCTTGAGAGCACACTAATGGTAACAGTGATCACCAAGAAATTAATGTCACTTTATATATTTCTAACTTTGCTCAGTGAGGGGAATGAGCCACACAAGGGATAAAGTCTGACTGATGGAGGTATCAGAAATACAGATGTAGCAATGATTAAAGTTAAGGCTTTCAAATCTCAAGAGAGATTTTTCTCAAAAGTGGTGGCTGTGGGTCTTCCTCCTTGGTTTTTCTGGTGCTGAAGTTTATCGAGGTGGATCGGCACAATGTGTCAGGGCCGCAAGCAACAGCATGACTGGCTGGAGCATGTTACTAGATTTATCATTGGAAAGAGCCTGTGTGGGTAATAAGCAAAACCAGTTGTATAAAATAAAAACATTTGATCCTAYTCAATAAGAAAAGCTGGGTATAAACATCCAGGAAAGCAGCCTTGTGACGTTTATAGTGGTTTTCTCAGGATGGTCACAGGCTATGTGGATACAATTTACTGAGAACCTGGTGGTGTCCAGATTCTTCTGCAGGAATTCATTTTATTATTCATTGTTTCCAGGTTGTGGCACAACCCCACAAAACCCTGTACAGAGGATACTCTGTTTCTACCTGATGCAGAACCAGGGAGCTGGTGATAGCAGCATTCTCCCCTGATAACAGATATCTTGGTTGGATACCTAGTACAAATTAGTCTTCTGTTTTCTTGTGGTTATCAAGGAAGAGGCATAGGCACCTCCAGTGGAGCATGCATACCCTGTCTCAGAAGCCGGTCCTAGGAGCAAGTCATCTTTATTTGTTGACTTAGAAGGGGACAGGTCTGCTTGCATCTGACATTATAGATGGCTAAGATAAGCAGAAAAACCTTCCTTCCCTTCTTCCCCACTAATGCTGTTTTTTTGGCACCTCTGTCTCCAGCATTTCAATGGGATAAAAACAGACAACTTCCCCTGTAGTGAACAGCCCACACTATTTCGTTGGCTAGCCCTGAATCTGCAAAGAATGAGGACATTTCAAACAGCAGTTTGCAGCAGAAGGTTTTGTTGGATTTGTTTAGGACAAGGGTATTTTCCTGCTTGTGCTTCATGGATGACACAAAATAGTTTGTCTGTTAGTAGCTCAAAATTTTTCCAAATATAGCTCTGCTGTTGGCTTGGGGGATGCTTGTGACAACAGAAAATGGCACTGCTTCCAGCAGTATGTGCATGACATAATGAAATGCCTCCCAGCTGAAAAGTTAGCAGGTCTTCATGGAAGTAAGTCTCCAGGATTAGAACATGCTTGGCAAAGCTTTTGTAGAATGAAACGAAATTGTTCTTAGTATACAGCCTTGATAAAATTGTGTATTTTKTAAACTTATGGGAGAGGTCTTCCACAGGCTACCCTGGGAGCTGGGTATCCCAGTACATGTTTAGCTGTGTGGATTTTCTTCAGTAAAACTGACAGTTTGTTCATTAGCCCTGCATTCATGAACCAGCAGTGTTTTCTTCAACTCTATYTTTGCTCATAAAGTCTCTGCCAAAGTTTTTGAAGACTTTTTATCTTTCAGATGTGTTTTTCAGGCTAGGCGTATTGCATCTAAAATTTGAGCTAGCTTTTCTGGGACAACATATCTGGGACGTTTCGTTCAATTTACACTCCTTCAGTCCTATTCTCTTCRAATAATACCATGTAAATTCTTAATAACAGTGCTATATACACATGCATAATATCAGCAGACATTTCCTTATTGCAGTATCTATTTGCTAAAAGCCAGTTCTGTAGGCTGTTTAGCCTGCGATCAATATTTAAATGTGCTCCAATTGCAGGCTGTGATGCACATTCATCGCTTCTGCACATTGCTTCCACTCCCAGGCTTGGTACTGCTTCAGAGCAGCTGGTCATGCATGATTATAAGCAAATATAGCTCTGCTTTCATCCTGTCTCCAAACTTGATGTATCTGTCCACTGTTGAAAATAGGAAACACAATCTCAGGGCAATTCAAGCACTATCGCACTGGGTTAACAAGGTCTTCAGAGATCATCAGGAACAGAAGTGTTGACACTCTGTTTACATCCATCCTCAATGGACATCAAGAACTGACGTTCCTTTCACTCACATCTGTTTTATACTGGTGCAATTACACTGACTTTACAGTCATTTTTCCTTGCTAGGCTGAGAAGAAAATCTGGCTCTTAGAGTTAGTTCAATCTGCCTTTTCAGAGGTTGAATGTTAGCTTCAGATCTCAATTTTGCAGAACATTCTGAATGTCTTTGTGTGTGATTGCTTTAAACATGCAAGTGTAAGCATAACATTGTAGATTTAAATGTAAAAAAACAATACACATGCAGGAAAAATAATCTGTAAGCATAATACTTCTGTAAACCATTTTTTTTCATCCTTAAGTGCTTAGGCTTAACAACTTGAGCTGGCATTTAAATATAGATCATTGGACTGAATTTTGGGCCCCTGATATGTACTGTTTGTAGACTGAGACTTTAGAGAAATTTTATTTTTTTCTCCAAGTTTAAAATGYGTACAGTTATTTTAAGTATGAGCTTGCAGCTCTCTCTGTTTTGTCTTGCTCTCCTGAGTTGTCCTGCGCTCAGCAGCAATTGCCTGGGCCGTTGGCTCCCACAACCTCTCCTGTGTTGAAGCCATAATACTTCCTAATCCCTCACTCCTCCCCATGGATGTCTCTTGACTCTTTTCATGAAAAGAAATCCGGCAGAGGGTAATGATGAGCAGCTGTAATCTCTACCCGCATGGATTCATTGGCCTCATCCCTTCTGCATTGTGATACCCCGTTATTCTTCTCTGACTCCTACAAATGCTGAGAGCGTATTCCTTGCATGTCTTCTCAACCCTATTGTCCTTGGGAGGACACCTGTTGTGGGTTTCCCTCTCCTTTCATTCCACCAGGTTAGAGCTCCTTGGTTCTATTGTTGAAGTTCTTCCTTGCACCCTCTTCTCCTGCATTCCAATTTGCTCTGTCTCTCATTGTTTCTCTCTAGAGGCAGAATCCGGAGACCACCAGCTCCTACTAGGAGCGACAAAAAAGTTTTCCCACTTCTCACCGCCCAACTAGAAGTGATGAAACAAAAAACTTCATGCAGCTCTGACTGCATCTCCTCTCCAGCTCCTCATCCACCCTTGGCACCACTGGGATGGCTCCCGACTCCTCCGGAGCTCCCCACTGCCCTCAGGCCTCGCAACCAGCAACTTCGGGTTGGTTCAAGGACTGAAAATGTCTGTTTACATATAAATATGTGCAAGTGCACACATGCATGCAGAATATTTACTCATTTCCACATATACTTGTATTTGTATGGATAGATATGTGTGTATTTGTATATATGTGGATCTGTATACACTCTCATGTGGAAATAACTGAAGTCCTGTTTCTCTGCTCTTCACCTGCATAGGGCATATTCGCATATTTGTTTGGAGTGCTAGTACAGCACACTAGTTTCATTTGCCTGCTTGAAGTCTCTATTGGAGGAAAATTGTACTTTTAAATGTGTGTGTCTCTATGCGTGCATTTAATGACCAAACTCTTTCCATATTATATAACTCTCTCAGGCCTCAC
Source organism: Nothoprocta perdicaria (assembly GCF_003342845.1). Classification (NCBI taxonomy): domain Eukaryota; kingdom Metazoa; phylum Chordata; class Aves; order Tinamiformes; family Tinamidae; genus Nothoprocta; species Nothoprocta perdicaria. The sequence goes on along the minus strand of NW_020456210.1, from coordinate 1,938,290 downwards.
ATTCTCTGAGGTGGGGCTTGGCTTTTCCTATATATAGTCAGCTCCAGAGAGGTTCCAAACTCTCCCAGTGCTGGCAGAATATAAATATTTTAATAAGAAAATGTTTAAAAAAAAAAAAAGAATCAGGAAAAAGCAGTGTGACTGGCTTCTGGGATCCCAGCATTTTCAGAACATTAACTACTAGGTAGAGGAAAAGCAAATAACCCAAGGAGTGTAGTACGAGCGTGTTAAGAGGCAGCTCCAAATCTGCTGAGATTCCTCCCTGGCACCACGTGCTGTGGGAAGGGAGACGAGTGCAGGCTAGCACTGCGCCATGCGGGAGGCCACTGGATCCTTGGGGCTGCTCCGGGAGGCCGCTGGATCCTTGGAGCCGCTCTGGGAGGCCGCTGGATCCTTTGGGCTGCTCTGGGAGGCTGCTGGATCCTTGGGACTGCTCTGGGAGGCTGCTGGATCCTTGGGGCTGCTCTGGGAGGCTGCTGGATCCTTGGGGCTGCTCCGGGAGGCTGCTGGATCCTCAGGGCTGCTCTGGGAGGCCCCTGGCTCCTTGGGGCTGCTCCAGGAGGCCGCTGGATCCTTGGGGCTGCTCCGTCGCTCACGTGACTCCTTGCCTGGGGCTGGTGAGAGGCGAGGCTCTGGCTCTGGCTCCGGCACTTCTCTCTCTCTGTCTCTCCCACATCAGTAGAAAACCGGAGCTCCACCCGTGCGTTCTCACGCTTCTTAATGGGGCTATAAACGGCACCCTGTTCTCTGCCAAGTGAAGTTATCTGCGCAGGTCGCTGCAAGCCAGCTCTTGTGCCAATCCCATTTAATTCAGCCAGGATACTGGCAGCAGTCTTTTCCTTTCCTTGGATTGCAGGGATACTGCCCCACATTTATCTGCTGCTTCAGAAGCAAGCAATGACTTAATGCTAGAGGCCTGACCTCTGAAGGGATGTGTGCAGCGGGGAAGTTGCTCTTATTTCCCCTTCGGCTGTGTTGGTCTTGGAGCTTCTCCACTGGATCGTAATTCAGCAGTGTTGAGGTTTCCTTACAACCGATATCACCGTCGATACCACTTTTCATTGCCCAGAATGTCAAGAAAGATAGASCAGGACTTTCTCAAGGCAATGTACCAGAAAGCCTGTGCTGGAGGAGACTCTAGTTCATCCTTCCCGGGTATTAAGCTTGCAGATACAATCTCAGCCAAAGTGAGGGTTTTCTGCATCTCCAAAAAAGCCCTRAAAAGCAAATTGAGTCATTGCTGTTAGCAGCAGACACACCTCTGTGCAGGGACAGTTGTGCTGTGGCACTTCCCTACCTGCCACTAGTCCTGCCCTCCGAAAACAGCCAGGCAGGCCTGGGCTGGAGGCAGCAGGGTAAGCGCACAAGTAGATCACACTTCTGAGCTTGCCGATGCACTGGGCAGGCAATTATGTGCTTAAGGCTTGAACTTCACTGCTTTGATCACCCCACTGTGATACTGCTATCCTTACCCTCCCCTGTTCATTGCCACATCTTTCCCTTTGCATCTGGCACCCTCGTTTTAAGTGTGTTGCCAGCCATGCACGCCCTCTTGGCTGAGTTTCCTTGCAAAGCCTCCGCCTTTGGCACAGCTGTTTCACAAGGAGTCCAACCCAGATGGCTGCTCTCCATGATTTTTAGATCCAACCCGCTGTTGCAAATAATCAGATGGAATGTGCTGATGGCAATCAGGGTTAGTTCAGATCACCAATTCTCTAATATTTTTAATTTTTAAAATAACCTGGAGCTACACCTTGTGCCTACWTGTAAACTTACACCATCAGCTAATTTTCCTTTGCCATTTCTGCATCATAGAATCATAGAATGCTTAAGGTTGGAAGGGACCTCAGAGGTCATCTAGTCCAACCCTSCTGCACACAMARGGTCACCTAGAGCACRTGGCACAGGGCTGCATCCAAGTGGGTRCATCATCACCRKCTTTGCTTCCCTTCWTCAACGTCATTGAAAAATCCTTGTGGGGGGACCATATTTTCTCATAGACTTTTTTTTAGTACCCAGTCCAGAGCAGGGGATACTGGTTACAAGTGAGGCTTGTGGCCACACTCCTTGTAATGCAAACTCTAAGTCATACAAAGCTGAGATGATAGGAACAACAGACAGTGTATCAAAGAGAGCCAGGGATCATCTTCAATATTTTCTTCTGATATTTCGGATGTTTCTGTTTTTACAACCTGAAGGGACAAACTGTTCCTTTCAAGTCATGAAAGGAAATTGCAGCAAGAACCCTAATAAAGCATCTTTCCAGGAATTTTTATAGAATGGAAAGCAGAGAGGTCAGCGACAGCCCAGCCTAGCCAGGAGGTAGCAGGAACATGCAGGCATTTCATGTAGCATCAACAGGAAAACGTTGTTTGTCATCTGCAGGAAGCTGCTGCAGTGAGGAAAGTTGGCAGAGATGGTGCACACAGATAGAGAATGAAGAAAAGAAAAAGATTATTTCAGATATTGTACATTGGGAAGATTTCTTCTAGGCTTAAATATGAAAAGTCATAGATGGGCTTAATTTTTGGACTCTGACAGGCTTCTTCAGATAGAACTTGCCAGTATGACCTTCTCTGAACTCCTTGTCTAGCCGCCTTGCACTCGGTGGACTCTTGAAGTGTTGTGTAGGTATGCAATAAATCAAGGAGCCTCAGGTCTTATGTTTGGCTTCAGGACAAGTACCCCAGCCCATAGTTCAAATGGCTGATGTTAAGGCTCAACAATAAAGAAGCAAAACCTCAATATTGTTTGCATTACAGTGCTGGGTATTAGAGTCTCGGATTACAAGTGCTCTGTAAAGGAGGCAAGATTTAAATAATATTAAAAAAAATCACTGTTCAAGGTCTGTGACTGATACAATTAACACCAGCAACAAAAGAGGAACAAGAACTCAGTTTGGAATAGGAAAATGGCAGGAAGGGGGAAAAACAAGCTACTGCCTTATCACATTGGAAAAAAATAGGCTATTTGTCGGTATTTTCAAAGAATCCAAAGAGGTAAGTAAAAGGCAATATGGATTTGAACAAAACTAGTCTAATCCAGGCCAAACAATATACTTTCACATGATAAAAACTGATCAGATTACTGCGGTTTCTCAAGTCATGTCAGCTGAAGCAAGTAACACATGCTTGGCCCACTCTATTTGCAAAGCAAGTACGTGTGTACAGCTAAATATATTAATTGATTCAGAATGTGTGAGAGGTAAAAGGGTGCAAAGAGAACATTTGTTTGGAGTTTTCTGCTTTTCATTTAAAGAAGATTAGCCATCAAATACAAAAAATATTGAAGCAAAGAGCAGGGGAATAATCTGATCTTCATATGAACTGTTAAAAAAGTAAGTAGGAAAAAAAAAGAGGCTTAAAGTGTAACAACAATAACAAAAAATAGCTTATACAGTACAAAACTGTCTCACCCTAAAGATGATTCACTGTTGGTCTAGTTTTTACAATTGCAATCATCTGAACTCTTTAAGTACCATGAGACAGACAGCTACCAGGAATCACATGGCTGTTCCTGATCTTTTCAGAACTATTTTCTGTGACTTTTCTGGCTTTTTCTAGTACCAGTGAGATAAATAAAAATAAAAATAAAAATAAAAATAAAAATAAGAATAAGAATAAGAATAAGAATAAGAATAAGAATAAGAATAAAAATAAAAATAAAAATAAAAATAAAAATAAAAATAAAAATAAAAATAAAAATAAAAATAAAAATAAAAATAAAAATAAACAGAAGTCAAGGTGAGTTGCCACATCACTAGGGGAAGGCTCTAAATGGTCGAGACAGATTTCCCAGGCTGTGTTGCCCAGCCTCATTTCCCAGATTCAGCTCCCAGCAATAGCCAGCTCAGCTGCCCCACACCACACAAGGCGCTCCAGTAAGAGCTGTTCTCTGATGCTGGTGCTGCCATGAACAGGGCTGCAGGAAGACAGATTGCATCAGCAAGGACCTAGCAAGGGCCTCCTGGGTTGCACCAGTTACATCCTGGTTGCTTTGGCTATCCAAGGCACTTGCTGCTGGCAGAGATGGGCAGCTCCCACTGGGCACCAAGCCCTGAGTAGCAGCTCTGCCTCCTGGCCCCACCGTCAGCATCATCCTCTTTAAGACCTCTTGTTGAGCCAACACAACTAATGAACAATCTGTCATGTAAAGGATATAGCCAAGACAACTCTAGAGACTGAGCAAGCAATTTGTTAAGGTTGATAATATTTTTTTCCTCCCATTATGAATGACTTTGTGCCCACCACAAGGTTAGTGTGTTGTTTTCCCTGGAGCAACAGGCTCATCTGGAGGCAAGGACTCAGGCTACGGATGATAGGAGCCTCTGGGGGACAAGCATAACAGAGAAATGTGTGTGGCAAAAACTTGACCTTTGCATCTATCCTCTATTTTGCTGGGCAAATTTTTACAACATCAAATACACTCTACAGGATTAGCTAGAAACAGTCTCTAGAGCTGAAGTGGTTGTATGTCCCACAGGAAATTCCCACTGAAAGCCATGCAACTTGCTTCCTACCAGTTCCAGGTGGAAATCAGGTTTTAAAACAAGCAACCATTTAAAATTTGTCTTTGTGGATTGGACTTCCAGAAGAAAATAATAGAAGCAACAGTAATCCATAGAGAGCAGCAAGGATTCCTATGGAGTCAATTGGAATTTCCACTRAAGAGATCATGACCGTCCTGAATTAGCAAGCACTGCCTTTGTCAGGGAGAAGGTCATTTTACAGAGACAGCCCTATCAATTACCCAATGGCTCATTCAAAAACAGGGGCCTGTGACTGGCATTTAGGGGAAAAGTGTCTTTATGTAAGCTGATAGAGGTTYTTTCCAGGAGAAAAATTGAAAGTACCAAACATTGTGCCAAAGAGAAATCGTGAAGCAGGCGCTTCTAATCGGCACTGGGCAGAAATAACCAACTGCAGAGAGCGTGCAGTGCAGAGCGGGGGAAATGCCAGGGAACACATTAATTTTCCATTACTTGAAGCATACCTGCCAAAGGGCAGCCTCAGCAACCCTTCCCAGCCCTTACGTGTTCCCAGGCAACTTTAAATGCTCCCCTTTGAACTCATTCGCTGCCTTTAAGATTCTTCTTCTCTTCTTTCCTCCTGTCTTTTAAATTGTTTTCAGAAGGTTTCCCTGAAGGGTGCTCGATCTATCAGTGTCATTTATAATATCTACAGGGAATACCGGAGTGCTAACAGCTGCTTCCACTTGTGATATGCTTCTTCTGCTCATGACCTCTACAGTACACGTGTTGAAATCTAAAATATTTATACATTGGGGTGACACTGCTTTCTAATTAGTGCAAATGATGTTCCATGTCTTTCATATGATCTCCTCTGAGACAGAATATGTGATCAGATGTAGTAATAAATTTGCAATCTCTAGCTTTCCTTTTCCTTCTCTCTCTTTTGATGGCTATGCATAAAGCCAGCTTTATTCTTGCCTGGAAAATCCTTCTATTTAGCTCTGTCACATTTACTGAATATCTCAAAGTAAATCTTGATCATGTTCTCTCCAGGGATCCAAGTAAATGTCATTATAGCAACAATATTGCTAAAGCACGAGGAATAACACGCTATCCTCAACCCTGTTAAGGTTGAAGCCATGTTTCTGAGTTTATTTAGAATGCCACATTTCAGAGGCTGTTCTTCCAAATGATCTGAACAACATTGAGTAGGGCTAGTTGGAAGCAATACATCATAAACTATTATTTTAGGGCTCATGCTTTGGAAGGAGCTCAAAGCCTAGCATTGATTTGGCATTTTGTGAGCTGGAGCTTGATCTTTCTCTCTGACTRTGACTCAGAGTCTGGCTGAACTCTCTCACTCCCAGCACATTGGAGTTTTACTCTTCCTTGGGCCCCTGCAAATTGTAGGATCAACCCTGAATAAAATGAGAATTTGCTTAGCACTGCCTGATGTCATGGGTAATATTAAATTGTCTTATAACCTTCCAAAAGGCCATAAGAAAAATTCAGCAGGTCTGAAATGGATGCCATTTGAGCTGCTCATTGAAAAGCATTGTGCAAATATGAAATCTTTCTGCCAATAACCCTTAGAGGGAGCTAAATATTTTTCCACAYGGACAAGTAAACTGAGGTACAGAGAAGTAAGAAGAAAAGGAGGGGCAATATGGTAAGAAAGTTCAGCAGTCACCCCCTCCCAGTGAGATCTCCCCATGGCAGCCTCTTGTTGCTTGCTGCAAGTGATGGGGAGCAAGGCGGGATTGCAACCAGCTGCATCATCTGGGCTCCAGGAGGGACCCAAGGCACAGCTGGACACAGCTCTTCTTCCAGGGGCAGTTCTGGGACAGTGGGAAGCAGCGGCCATCCCACSGTGGTCAGGTCTCTCTAGCGCAATATGGTAACTGGGCAGAACTTCAGCAAAGGCCATTTGAAGGCTCCAGTCAAAGGGGCTGTATCCACATCAGCCAGGGTTTTGTCTATGGTCTCGTTTCTATTAAATTGGCTCCATTGGGAGACTTCTCAGCAAATTCAACGAAGCTTTTAGCATTTCAGATCTTTCAAATCTGGAGTGCTGTGTGCAGCTCTGGGCTCCCCTGTATAAGAGGGACCAGAAGCTTCTAGAGAGGGTCCAGCAGAAAGCAACAGAGATGATTAAGTGAATGGAACATCTCTTCTACGAGGAGAGACTGAGTTGGACCTGTTTTCTCTGGAGAAGAGAAGGCTGAGAGGGGATATGATTAACATGTATAAGTTCATGAAGGGAGAATGTAGAGAGGAAGAGGCCAGGCTCTTCTCAGTGGTGGCCAGTGACAGGACAAGGGGTAATGGGTACAAGTTGAAACACAGGCAGCTCCATCTCCATGTGAGGAAGAACTTCTTCACTGTGAGGGTGACAGAGCCCTGGAACAGGCTGAGGTCCCTTCCAACCTCAGCCATTCTGTGATTTTGTGAAATCCCGCACTGTGAGTACTGACTGTGCCTTCAGAAGCAGGTCCTGTGCAGCAAGGTAGAGGGTTGCAAGGTGCTTTTCCAGGAATAGCATTTGGGCTATAATAATTTATCCACAAYGCAATACTTGTTCACTTTTTCTGAAGGACCGTCCTGAGGAGAGTTTTCCTCTCATTGCCTTATTCCGCTATTTCTTATCTCCCTCCCTTCGCTGTCAGCGTGTGAATTCCATCCTTGGGAGAGGAGCCAGGCTAAAATCCCAGCCCGGGGCACGACGGGCCATGTGGGYTCCCTTGTGCACGGACATGCCAGGAGGCCGAGGGCCAGGGAGAGCAGCCAGGGCTTGGCCATGCYCATGCCCTCCGTGCCCATCCACTGTCCCACGCGCTGTGTGTTGTCCACTGCCAGCCACATTTCAGTCATCGACAGGCTCACATGGCATTAGGGCTCCCTATACGTGTGTATACGTACATATGTACATATGTGTGTGAAATGCAGGCTGGAAATTTCTGTTAGAAGTGAAATTATCTGTGAATCTGGTTTGAGATGGACTAATGGCTACCGATTTTAAAAGGAAGGGAAATTTCCAGTAGTTCTAAATATTTCACCTGGATATTTTCAAAATGTAAAGCTTCAGCCTCTTATTTCAAAGGAAAAAAAAATGCTTCRTTATCAGCTAATATTTTCTCAAAAATAAAGGGGGAGAGGGGAAAAAAGGGTTCAGAGAAGGGAGAAATAAGTACACTGACAAGGGGAAAAAAAAAAAAAAAGAAGCTACTGACCTAAAACTGAATTTGTCAGGAATTCTAAATTTGGCCATTTGTCTGACTGAACCTCTCTTTCCTGYAGCCCTTTCCGAGCGGAGGTGAAGTGTGATCTAGTGATTCAGGGCAAGTCTCTCACTCAAAACTTGTCTGCTGAGGAAACCTCACTGTGCCGTGGTGGGGATGAAACTAGGGCAATCTCCGTCCTTTAGCGAGGCACCTGAAGCGAYATCTTTGAGGATTAAACTCCTCTGGGACTCTCTCCTCCACGATGGACAGATGGCAACGCCGCGAGACAATAAGAGCCTCCTGGCAAAATAAATTAGCGCCTATTAGTCACCTCCTCCATATCAAGAGAGCCTAATCCCAGCAGAAAGCACTTGATGGGAATTTGCGAGTTTATCAAGCAAGCTGCTCCTCAGCCAAACTTTTCCTGCAACATATGGAGGGTACAATATAAGGCGATGCAAATAAAAGTTGGCTTTGGTTCTTAAGCACAATGACAAAATCAACAAAAAAGAAATTACAATTTGGATTGACTTCTAAATAATCTTTTTTTTTTTCTCTCACTGAAACAAGACTAACAAAAAATTATATATTCCCTATCTACCTTGGGTCTTGCAACCCTCTTTTCCTGAACAGGGGCTCTTCCCATGAGGGCATCCCATGGCAGCAATGCAGCTCCTCAGCAAGGAGGCTGCCACATCCACCCAGTGCCTGGGGAACATGCTGGAGGAGGCAGGGAATGTGCCCGGGCTGTGACAGCTCCACCTGTAACCTGCCCACACGGAGCTGTGCAGCCCCAGCACGTCAAGCTCTCTATTAGGCTTTAAACCAAAATCTTCCCAGGAGATCAGTAACTGCTATCAGACAAGATAATCTGTATTCTCTCATTTAAAAATAATGGGAGGAGGCCAAGCACCAAGTATGGGCTCAGGAGGGTAGAGAACAAGATGAAATAATTCATTTTTTTGCAGAAAATAATATGATTTTTCAGAAGAAATTTAGAAAGGTCAGTGCCCTTATCCTATGGGGGATTTCTGGCTATGTTTGGAGCCATCCTGCTCAGATTTCCAYGAGTCTCTCTGGACAGAGTATAAACTATTTAGGATGCTTCCCACTTCCTCGGAGGAATTTTCAGCTGCATTTCCTGTCAGCAGATCGCAGGGGCTCCTTGTTTAGGAAAAGGGGGGGCTCCAGCTGCCTGCARCTTAGGTGACCTGGATTCTCCCTATCTCATTGCCCTGAGCAGGTCAATTCTGCACCACCTTCCCTAGCAAAATTCCTGAGTGTACGATTCTCTTTTCCACCTCTTTTCCCTTCCCAGCTCCTGCCTGTTCAGCCTTTCCAGCATAATTTCCTAGTAGTGCCAGGCACAGAGGGGMTCTGATCTCCAGGGCTCTGATCTCCACAGATGTAAGCTCAGCTGTTTCAATACCTAATTAAAGTTCCTTCAGGATGGAGTTTAGGACCCTAATCATCCTTACACTGACAGGACTGTGAAACCACAGTAATATTAAAAAGCAACCGACTGGACGGAGCACATCAAGCGGTTTCTGACCTGTCCCACTTTGTCTCCCTTATCTGAACTGCAGGGGTGGAATTTGGCTCCTCTATTTTTATCCCTCTCGCTCAGACGTTGACCTCTTTATTGCAGTCACCCTGCGCTGCCTCTGCAATCAAAGCAGAGAGAGGCGCTTCCAGGGCGCTGTTTGCTTGGCCTACTTTTGGGGTCTGCCTTAGGGCAGGATGAAAGGCACCCCAGAAATGCCTGTTTCCCTGCACTGACTGTGAAGGGAGGCTTGAGAGTCATGCCATGTGCTGAGCTCAGCAAACAAAACCCAGCCTACGTGCCCTTACCTGCAGTTTATACTTTGTCCTGCACAGACAGCGCTAAATGTGTGTTGATCCTAGCTAATGTTGCATGTTGAATACTTTATATGTACATATAATAATCTATAAAAGCATGTCTGTGCAGGCATGTGCCTAACAGGCTAGTAAAAGAGCTTTAACTATCTTTGCAACATTCTTCTTACATTTCTTAGATGAGAGCTCCACCTTCAAACCATTCAAAACCCCCAGATGCATCAAAGCAGCGTTTGTGCTGTTCAGACCAGCATAAACACATGGGCTGTTGATTAGCTAGGACCTCGTTCTTGGTGATTCTTTGCATTTCCAGTAGTGCCACTCCAGTGCCAGGCACATTACTGCACCCAAGCGAGTCTGCCTCACTGCATTTCTCTAGGTSTTAACAGCCAGCCCTGCAGAGCACAGTGGACTGCTGGAACAAGAATTAATGAGTGCGTTTAGGAACAGCCAAGAATTAATTCCTTACCCGGGCAAAACTCACACTGAACCTTTTGGGAGCGAGGGCTTGTGTCAGTGCAGGAGAAGACACTGTCCTCACTCTCTTGCCTTCAGCAATGAACCTGATATCTGGAAAATTCAATCTGCACCTGAAGGAAAGACCAAGTAAAGGAGATATTAAAACTGTCTCCTAAGTTCAGGAGAACAATAAACAGCTCAACCTGCATCTCATTCCAGGCTGCTACCCACTGGCCAGTATACATTTAATGAAGTGCTGAAGCATCTGCCCATGCCAAGGTGCTCTGGAGCTACCTGTGCAGCTGCATTGTTTGGATCTGAGACCCATCACGTGCAAATTAGTGATTCCTCCCTGCCACTGAACCTGTCTGACGGACACCACTAGCCACGCTGCAGCCTGTCCAAAATCTGAACTGTCACTGTCAGAAAAACTGTCAGGAAAGGAAGTTTTAATGAAACACTCAAAACGGCATGGCCCGGGAGAACCAACCTCGTGGGGAACTTTCTGCAGAAGGTGAGAGGGTTTTTGAAGGGGCAGGCAGCATACATCTTCTTGTGTATGCCCACACATGAGCACTGAAGAAAGTTTTAATTTACCTGCTCAAAACACTCTGGGAGAAATTATTTAACATTGTTTTATTTATTTATTTAACTTCACTCTGTACCTGAGAAGAGAAATCAATCAGTCTCAACAAGAGGGCTAATTGCACATAAAAGGGGACACATGCATTATCACCTAAACCAAACCTGTAAGTTCTGAATCACTAGATTTAGAAAAGAATCAACACAAAACATCATTGTAGAGCCTCCTGGTACAAATACTAGATRAGGATAGACAATTTCTTCCTGTCAAAGATTAGTGGCAACCTCTGTGGACAAAACTGTATTTAAATCCCATTCAGAGCCAGTAACATTCCACTGATTGGATTTATAAAGGGAATATAACCAGGAAAAATATATCCCATTATCTTCTCACCAAAGAAAACAACCTGATAAGCAGATTCTTAAATGGATCAGTCTTTTAGCAATGAACCTTACTTTCTATATGGACAATGGAAGTATTGCAAATACTCTCTCTTTTCAGTAACGGATTGCATTAAAAATGCATGGCAAAATATTTTCAYGTTGTTTTTATTTCATTTCATGCTTGATGAAGCCTGCAGAAGCCATCCTGCTCTCCTTSATGTGCTGCGGTCCTGGCACTCTCATGAACCTTTAAAAGAAAATTGGACCTACTGTACTGTATTTCTTATTGAAAGTCCTTCAGCTCAAGATTCTCCAGAAACAATCTCCAAAAATGAGTCTACACCATGGAAAACCAGCTCACTGCCCTTAGGAAGTGAGTTTCTCTTTAGGAACAGAACTTCTGGGCCATGTTAGCATTTCCCCCTTATACACATGGCTTTACATGTGGTTTGTGCAAGGTGAGTAGTTGATATTTCTACCTCCATCACTTTGAAATACTGAACCGCAGCAGAGGCTGCTCCAAGGTGATCACAGAATCACGCAGAATCCCAGAATGGCTGAGGTTGGAAGGGACCTCCAGAGATCATCTAGACCAACCCCCTGCTCCAGCAGGGACACCCAGAGCACGGGGCACAGGGCGGCATCCAGGCGGGTTTGGAAGACCTCCAGAGAAGGAGACTCCACAGCCTCCCTGGGCAGCCTGTGCCAGGGCTCTGTCACCCTCACAGTGAAGAAATTCTTCCTCACATGGAGAGGGAACTTCCTGTGTTGCAGTTAGCACCCATTACCCCTTGTCCTCTAACTGACCGCCACTGAGAAGAGCTTGGCCCCTTGCTCCCTACATTCCTCCATCATGTACTTGTACATGTTAATCCTATCTCCTCTCAGCCTTCTCTTCTCCAAGCTAAACAGGCCCATCTCGCTTAGTCTTTCCTCATACAATAAATGCTCCATGGCCTTAATCATCTTTGTTGCTCTCTGCTGGACCCTCTCTAGAACCTCCACGTCCCTCTTATACTGGGGAGCCCAGAACTGCCCCCAGTACTCTAGGTGTGGCCTCACCAGAGCTGAGTAGATCCCTACCCTGGTGCCAGGGCTGCAGCGGAATGCTGGACAGAGCGGCACCAGTGGGCACAGCGAGACCCAGTGCAGACAGCTAGCAACAAGCAGATACACCACTTCAGTGCCAGATCCATCACTGGCCAAAGACACACATTTTATACTGCAAAGGCCTCAGTGAAAAATTGCATGATGAATCTTACGGACAGGGAGAGCTACGTGCTAAGTATTAAAGCTGAAAATAGGCAGGGCTCCAGGGCCTTCGGAGCAGGTCACATTTCCATCCTGCAGCAGCATGCTGCCACATAGAACATCTTCCAAGATGACAAGGGATTGGATACCTCCCTCTGCACTGATAACACTGATGACTTAGGAATACACCTTTCCTCATCAAGATACATCATATTTTATAATAGAAAAGCTTAAGCTTCAATTTTTCTGCAAATATTTGAAAGCTTTTCATACTGCCACAAATATCTACTTATCAGTAACACCAAAGCTTGGTGCCGATCTTTTCCGTGTTTTTGTGTTAGCTAGTGTTAAGTGGTAATGTAGATGTTATTTACATTAAATGTGCTTCTTTAGCACTGCTGTCATTGCAAAAGTCATGTGGTAGGGAAACACAATCTGTATTTCCCACTGCAAGCATCCACTGTAGGAAATTTTCAAGTCACAGTTGTGGGTATATTTCATTTTGACTTTTTATGGGAAGTTAGGAAAATCCAATCTCTGCTCATTTCTCTTGGTTTTTTTGGGGGCATCCAAGAACACAGACATTTAAAAGCACAAGTCATCCCTTAAAAACTGGAACATTTCTGTGCTGTTTTACCTGCAGTTTATCCTCACAGCTATTACCCTTCTATAAAATAAGCCTTTTCACATGAGAGCAYGAAATATCAATGACATTGCTTATATGGGGAAGGCCAGCAGGATCAGACCTCAATATTTTCCGTTGAATTCTATGAGTGTTGTGTTTATTAAGTCCCATATGCTCTGCTAATTCCCTTATTTTTAATATGTGGCTTATACCCAAGGATTAGGTTTAAAATAGCAACTGACTGTTCAGGAAACAATGTGCAGAAACATCTCTGCCTTACAGCTAGAAATGGCTTCTTCTGCTTGGCTTGTGAAAAAGTATTTGTCCCACCACTCAATAAATAACTAAACCTTTCTACCAGGAAAGTTTCGGTCTCCCAATGAGCCTCACTTGTTTTCCAAAGCATTTCTTGACCTACTCTCCCAGCCACTCAGTAGCTCAGCTATGAAAAGCACCTGCTGGTGCGGTTTGGCCCAAGATGTTAGTCCTAGAATCTGCTGCACCCTCCAACATATTGACCTCCTGTCCCCGCTCAGCTTCAGCATTTCAGAWGGGTCTGCTGTGTCTGCAGCTTCTACCGCTTGGAAAACCTTTTAAAGCATATCCTGGAAAATATCCTGCCTGGCTCCTGGATACATTGAAAAAGAGCAGGAATATAGATATAAAGCACAGTGAGACGTGAGAGTGTATGAAGGTTTTTTTACTCCTCAGCTAGTTATTTCATTTTGTCCCTGCCACTCACTGCTCATTCCATTTAATAGCTGGAACTTATCCTCTCTTTTCATGCTTCCAGGAGAATTTTTGTTTGTGTTTGGTTATTTGGGTTCATTCTTTCCGCTCTAAGGTCAGAATGGATTTGAACTGGTTGCTGGTCCCAAGAGCACTTTTTTTCCCTTGCCTGGGAGGTCCTCACAGCTGGCCCAAGGGAGCTGCCATCTGTGCACCTCACAGGTTACACACAGATCTTCCACTAAAACAGACATCACCCTAAAGAACAGGGAAGAAAAAAATGCTAGAGTCAAAGTTATGTCAGCCAYAAAGTCACTGCTTCAAATAAACCGCAATAAAAATAGTTAATTGGGGTGCTTGCAACATCAATTTATTCATCTATAAATTACTCAGAAATCATTTGAGCTGATTTGAGGATTTCTTTCCCTCTGTCATGTAGGAATTGGTGAGCTCCTGCTGCTGCAGGGCAGTAATCAGCATGAAATGCTCCCAGGCAGCCCATTCCCTCCCAGCATCCACTCCTGTGCTCCTTCCCCCAGGGCAGCTCCAGGCTTCCAGGATGTGCTCCAGTTAATTCAAGTCTTGTGCTTGGATCAATCAAGTGCTTGATGCTTTGCTGGTGCTGTAGAGTAACGAGTTGTAGAAGAGTTGCAGCTTGCACTGAAAATGGGCAGGTCTGTGACTTTGAAACAGTGCAACAAGAATCCCCCAAAATAAGGAAAAGAAAGGAGAAAAGTAACAAGATGTATTTTGGTTTAAATATCATGGTTTTTAAGCAGACCTCCTGCCTAGTTTTCACTCAGTACCCTGGAGCAGACCTGTCCTTAGAACTCTTGCCTTTAATGTGAAGCTTAGATTCCTTTTTAAGATAATATATACACTATAAGCTAAGTCCAACAGAGTAAAAAAGAATGATAAATGAGGAGAACTTGCAAACTTTCTCCTTAGTTCACATTTATATCATCACATTCCCCATGTACAGAGCTGTCTACTTGGATGCTCACTTTAATTTGCAAGTGCAGTTTGAAAGACACCCAATTCCTATATCTGCAGGAATCTGCAAATCTATTGTGGCCATGTTAAATGAAGCCACTTGGTACCAGGCCTTCATTTTCAGGTTTGACTTCTTTGTTGACTTCAGGGATTTAAGCAATGATTCAAATATTCAAATGCCATCTGATTTCGTTGGGGACAGGGGGATTTGGATTAAAAGAGAGTCAAGGGATTTTATTATTTTACCCCAAGGACAGACAAATTAAGTAAAATTGCAAAGTGTGTGCAGTTAAAAAATAAAAAACCTAATGAGCCTAATCTTAAAATTTTATAAATTATACACGTTGTATGGTAATAGGACCTAGTGAATATGTTAATTTTTCATCCTTGTACAGCTAAATGTTACTGCACATGTGCTACCCAAAAAAATCACGTATTTGCAGTGAGATGTAGCTGCAAATAAATAGAGCAGCATTTCTTTTTCAGTCATCTCTTTGCTGTCCTCCTGGTGAGCTGTGATAAATGGCAGAATTAAAAGCCACATCTCAGCCCACAGCAGCACGAGGTGCTTCCCTCTGCCTGCTCAGGATGGGGCGGATGGGAGAGCTCTGCAAAGMGCAGCATCCTCATGTGTGGGAGGGATGAAAATAATAATAAAAAAAAGCAATTATATTTTCATCTCAAGTCGAGCCAAAACAAATGTTACGGTTTTCTTTGTGATTGTTCTTGCAGTGAAACAAATGCTTTTTGCTTATCCAAAGTGAAGTGTTCTATTTGTCAAGGGGCCTGGCTGGCAAAAGTCCTTGAGGTGCAAAATGCACAGAGCCTCCTCCAGCTCAACCAGCAGCCTCCTTGTGTTTTCTTATTTCTTTGTAAAATCCTTAAATGGACAATCCCGCTTGGCTTCTCAGTGCAATGGCAGCTGTTCCCAGGGGCAGAGAATCCCTAGGACACAAGTAGCCTCCAAAGATGCTGCACATGTCCCCCTGATTCTCCTACAGCAAGTTGTGCCTCCCACCAGGGCCTGCTCTGGCGAATGGGTGCCTGCTCCTCTCCTCTTCCCTCTCACTTTTCCTTAAAGTGTTTGGCTTCTAGGTGCTCTTCTATTGCTTGTGAAAGTCTCCTCTCTCTCCATGGTGGTGTACGGAGTTGCCTTCATCTAAATAAGATACARGGATCTTATTATAGCACCAGCCTCTGTCAGCTGTGCAATACCAGTAAGGCCTACAAGGCAACAGCAGCAGCCRCCTTTGATCAGCTCCAGAACTCAAAATATAGCTATCTAATCTAGAGATATAATTATATATAATCTACATAATCTATACCTACATTATCTACTGAATCTCTTACATAACTATCTGTACCCATCACTGGGGTATTTGCTCCCTATTAATTCAGTCCCTGATTGCCCTACAAGGTGCTCCTATAGAATATCTTGTACGTTTGTATTGCATTTCCTTTCTGTGTAGCAAATATATGGGGGCAATGAAACTATTTCTTATCCAGTAGCCACCCCAGGGGAACACTTTTAGTCTCAGCTGAGCTGGGCAAGATTCAGACTAATGGTTACTGTGTTTGCTGGAGGGAGAGTTAGCAAAGCAGATTGTATTTGGTCAGCCTGAGTGTTTATATGCCGTGACCCCACGCGTATTAGCACTACTATCCTCTGCAGGCTGATGAGCTAGATTTTTTTGTATTAAGCATTTAATGAAAATATGCCACATTACTGGTGGAAAAGAMGGATTATGGACTTGGTGAGGCTTAGGATCAGAAGGCTTAAGCTTTAGCTTATTTTTTCTTCCTTGGCTAATATTTACACTCAGGGAAGTGAGCTATGACCTTGATATGTGAAGTCGCTCCTACCTGACAATCCCAAAACCTAATGACAATCATACCACACGAGTAGACCTGTACCCTGCACCAGCAGCAAGTGCAGGTATTTTGCTAGGACTTCAGCATGAAACCAGCTTACAAAAATTCAGATCCAGCAGGAGCCAGTAGGTCTGGAGTCCCTTTAAAATCAATGGAGAGAAACAGACACTTCTAGGGCACACCGCATCCAACCTCTGTTGGAGACTTTCTTTAGGACAACCTGTGCCCTGTGAGCGTCTGTGTGTCTCCACATAGTGGCAGTTTAGTAAACCCAGACACAGGGTCACTGTAAATGCCCAACTCTTCTTAGCAGAATCCCATCGCAGGTGACCAAATATTTCCAGCTCCAATGATRTAAAACAGGGAGAAGAAAGGAAGGTAGGAAGGGGAGTGAGATTTGCTGCCATTCCTCCAAGGCCTCTCATGGTTAAGTTGCCCAGTTCAGTTTGTCTCAAACACAAGAACCCCCCAAAACAATGTCTGCTGATGTATTTTTTTTTGTTGTGAACCCCAAAACGCTACTCCCTTGCTCACTACAGGTAATTTTTGAGAGATTTTAAGCCCATTGCAAACTGGAAAGCTGGGTTATGAACTCAGTGGATGCTTGCAAACAACCTCAGGCCTTGCTTCAGGGGCTGCTATTCAAGATCTCCCTGCTGCTCAGGCTGAGCCCTGGTCTGCAGCCCTCAGCCCCTGATCTCACAGTATCAGGACAGGCTTCCCCCTTGCTGAAAACCAGTAATAGAAGTGTTTGATTTTTCCTGGCCGGGAGTCATTGCTGCCACTGATGCTGGTTTGTGTAGGAAAACAGCAAGGAGCTCACAGGGATGCTGAGCAGTCAGATGGGCTTCCCCGTCTGAGAGCAGACTCTTCCCGTGAATGTGAAATTTCTGCTTTTTCTTGAATTCACCTTTAATAACACTCCTTTTTTTCTGTACTAGTCCAGAGACCAAACCAGTCCCTGCTTGTGTATTATCTCTGTCACGTATTATCTCTGCCACAAGGCAGCTTGTCCTGAGGGGATATCCAGTACAGCCACTTCATGAGGAAGCTGGAGAACTCTAGGAATGAAGAATAAAGTTGTTTTATTCTCTTTTTTTAAATCAGTAATTATCTGAGCTGAAAGAGCTGATACCTCTTCTACTCTGTTCCCCTACTACTTGTAATACAGATGAGYCTGGCTCTCCCACTGTAAAGCTACAGGTTGACAATTTCCCCTCAGGCATTTCTGATTCCCATTCACTTCAGTGGGAAGTATTCAACATTTCCTCCATACTTTGTCATTTCAAGGCATTTCCAGGATATTTTAAGATATTTCCAGGAGTTCCAGGTGTTGACAGTAGACTGTGCATTTTCACTCGATTTAGAAATACTAACTGTGGAAAACTGCACCTGCAAATAGAACCTCAAACCTAGAAGAAGCTTTTATCAAACTCATCAAAGGTTTTGATGTTCTTTCTATTGACTTCTTTACATTTTAAAGCATGCTCATAAAGCATATGTGTAATCAAAAGGGGCTTAGCAGGATTTCAACCCAAACCATAGAATAAGACAGAATGGAAAAACATGGTCACTGGCACAGTCTTCCCTCTTCAGCTCTATCCTTCTCCTTTTTTACACAGACTCRGTTACCTGTTCAGCTATACCTCTCCCCGCCTCTAATTTTTTAATGAAAAATATATTAAATCAGAGGACTGACTCTGTGACTGACAGGCAGGTTAAGAAGGTAGGACACTCAGCAGTCGTTGTTGGAGCTGGCTGCAAACTTTCCATACAAGTTGCCCTCCAACAGCAAGCTGGGCTTTTGAAAGCAGCAGTATTATGCACACAGAAGCACTCCATCAACAACATCAGTCCTTTGCCAAGTATTTTCTAGAAAAATCTAGGTTCAGTTTTTGACAAAAAAAAAAAAAAAAAAGGAAATATGCTCAAGACCTCAAGACTAAAAATTGTCACTGCAAAAACTCCACGTAATTGCTGAAAATGCCTACTTACATGCCRAGTATAGCTTGCCATGCATCAGCATCACAGTATCAGTAACTTTGTGCATGCACCAGTAATAAAAATACCTATATCATAACACAGAATTCCTGCAATAAGTGAGAGGAAGAAGAGCAAATCAGATCACCCACACTAAGAACGTAGATGTAAACAAGTATTTCCATTCCTAACGGCTGTGCAAGCAGAAGTTTGCTTATTTACACAGTAAGAGCCTTCTCATGGCTGGAGAGCTGACAGGAGAGAGAAAATATTTTGCATGAAATAACATTTCTCTACGTGCCTAATACTTCAGATGAATGGAAGAAACTTTAAAACATGGCCCAGGTATCATAGCAGAGAAGGACTAGTTCARGCAACAAGATCTAAGTTGTCTCTTTGCAGCTCAGTGTTTGCAATGGCTAAGTTGAGTCTTAGCTCTTCCAATGAGTTGCTATCTAGTCACAGGTAAGTCATTTAGCATTAAATATTGGCTGAGAGCAACCTCTGTCCTGTTTGGGCGGTTCTTCTCTAGGAGCTAGAAAGCCCCAGCTGGGAGAGTCCCTGGCCTGGTGGTACCAGCTTTAYTCAGTGGCCTCAGAGAAAACAAATGAACATCAGGAAGGACCAGGATCCTGATGCCTGGAGGAGGCCCCCACTCCCCAGAACCAGTGACAACATTCAAAKGAATTTCAGTGTTCCTTTCCCTCCACCATCACTGTTTCTTGGGAGCTCTATCCCTAGTGTCTGCGCAATGACAGGGTGTCCCTGTTGAATCCCAGCTGGCCGGTAACACCCCAGCTCTCTCCCACCAGCCCCMGGTTGATGGCTGCTCCACAGTGTTTTGTGCCCTAGATCAATTACTAGGCGCCTCCAGGAAGGTTTAAGGGAATATCTTCATGCCTCTGTCGTGGGAGGTCTATGCTTTAGTTGAGACATGGCACATGGGAAAAAAATAAATAAGTAACTGCATCATAGTTACAGTAACTGTGCAAGTAAATTGTATTTTGACTTTAAAATTGATGGTAAAGATGTGCAATAAATAAGGGTAATCATGCATAACATGTCCATGAAAGTAGATGGTACCAAGGCTATTAAAACCATATCAATCAGGCACTGAAGAAGGCTTATATTTAGAACACTCAGTTTTAGATTAAACAGACTCTGCGCGCAATTATCCAGTAATTGCAAAGAGGCATAAAGACATGTACACAAAACTACAGCAAAGCAACTGTAAGCGCTGGGGCACATTGCAGTTGGTAAACTTCATTTTGTCAGGCTTAATTGGCAAAAAAGGCTGGTGATGAGCACATGACAAGCACAACATGCAATAATGCTTTAATAAAGTGATAGAAGCAAATGTTTTCCATCAAACCTCTTCAGCACAGGAAATGTGATTAATTAAGCGCATTCATCTAATTACTGCATGGATTCTCGAGAGGTAAACGTATACTCCAAGGCAAATACTCTGGCTATGATTCCAGGGGCTGGATTCAATTCTTTCTTTTTTTTTCTACATTGTATTTGTATGTAAACATGAAATAAGCTCTTCTCTTAAGGAAAGATTGTATCTGCAATCAGTATCCAGCATCAGACCAAGGCTTATCCTCATCAGCAACACTCATCAGAGCTAATGAAAGCTCTTTCTTCTGAATGACTGCCTTGCTTCTCTAATACCACCAATATGACAAGTGTGACAAAAACCACGCAACACTGAAAGCATCTATGGTATGATAGTTGTACTTTAGCAGCTTTCTGACATCCTTCACCTCAACAGCATTTGACTGTGCGGTTTTGGAGTATCTTTTCTAACTGGTATTAGGAAATAATGCTGGCACCGGCAAGGGAGCTGAGTGCATGGAGCTGCCCAAGTCCAGCAGGTGAAATCCTGCAAGGAGGATGTTTTGTGGTGGCTCCAGGCCAGCGGCAGCCTGTGGAGCTCCCCAACCAGCACCACTCAAAATTTCCTTTGAAAACTCCTTTCTTCATTTTGGCTGGTGCAGGATAGACAGCAACTGTACAAACAGTTCAGCCCAGGACTGAGCACTAGCCCCACCACAGCCTTAGGCTGCTGAGGAGACACACGTGGGGTCAACGCAGTCCCCTACACCAGGGCACTGTGGCCAAATTCTTGTGTCAACTCATATAGGACAAGGCTGAAGGGGATGGGATGTATAACATGAACAGATACATGGTCACAGACAAGGTTTGGAGCAGAAACTCTGAATAATTGGTGAAGTTGGAGAGAAGGAGACCAGGGAAAAGGCATCTTAAATGCCTTTTCCACCACCACTATCCCCATCACCACTTCCACTTCATCCCCCTCTCCCTTGCACATGAGAAGGAGAAATGCCATGCCTGGTGTTTGTAGCCTTTAAAAAAACAAAAACAACAACAACAACAACAACAAAATCATTGCTAGGCTATAAATACCCAGCCATCTATTAACTACATAAATACCCACAATCCAGAGAGTTTTCCTTCCACTCCATTAACGTAGCCAGCATCAGCATTGCTCACCATCACAAGCCCCACCATATTTGTCTCATTAAACCCAACACGGCTTCTCTCCTTCCCAATAAATTCATTTTAGTGGTTTACAACAGCCCAGTCCATAGTACATTTAAAGTCAACAGAGGGACTCTGCCTGACTTCTGTGGGCTTGGATCGGTTCCAAGGGAAATACTTTCCTACTTAAGTAACTCAGAAACAAGACGATCACACCAGCAAAAAAACTCATGGAATGTTTCTTTAAAAAAAAAAAAAAAGTGTTGCTGACAACAAAGGGCAAAGTTAACCTAGAACTGGGAATGTATTTTTAATGTTGTTTAAAACAAATAACTCAGAACATAAAATACTTACAGGATAGACCCACTTGTATTTATAGCCTTTTCAGCTATAGTTGGAGGGAATAAATAAATTAATAAATAAATATAAAAACAGAGAGAAAGAGAAAGAGATTTTGGTCCAAAGGAAACAGCTAAGGAAAGCAAAACTTCTCAGGAAATCTGGCAGCTTGCTTGCTTTCCTGACATAGGGAAGGAGAGCAGAGAATCGGGGAAGCCCTATGGCATGAGCAGGCAGGATCTCTCCTTAACATCAYGTAGCACTTCAGAACCTGCCTCCTCCACAAACTACAGCATATCTCTCACAAAACAACAAGAAACCTCTCAAGCATTTCAGATACAACTTCATAACATAGGTGAATAAAGCAGAGATGGTATCACCACAGAAGGAGGTGAGTCTTTACTCAACCTCTGTTTTCTGTCAGCAACATTGAGAGGCTCCCAGCACTGCAAATAACTCACTGCAACATTGCTAATGTGCTGCAGGTGTACACAGCAGGGGCAGGTGAATATGCCTGTGGGGAGGCATGTATCTGAGGTGGTTCCTGTAATCATCATTACAGTGTAATCAGTGCTCTACCCTGCACTTAATGCTTGCTTTGTTTTGTAATGCTGAGGAAAAGTGCCACTTCAGCACAGGGAACCCGGACATGTCTTCTGCTGGATCAGCTGGTGATTCCTCTCAGCTGTGAGATGGTTCCTGCTGCTGACGAGATGCTTCACATTGCTCACCTGGGAGGGGAGAGCTTGCTTCATGTTGAAGCTCTGTGCTCAGAGTGGCCCAATGCTAATACTGAGGTCCTCAGAGATGGACCAAGCTTGGTGGAGTATCACTGAAATCCATGACTCTACAAGTATCACAAGATATTGAACTAGTGGATTTACTGCTCAGGGCAACCATACAACCCAAGAAAGGTGCTGTGTGGAAGTTGGAGAGCCTGAAGTTCTCTCTTGATCCTTGGGAAAGGAGAGAGTCTATCATCAATTTGTCTACCTAAGTCATAAATCAAGCCCATATGTATACCTCTCTTGGRGATAGTTAAACTGGTGCCTGCTATTATAGCATGTGCATGTTTGTTTTCATTTGGGATACCAGATTTCTTTGCATGTTGTAGATATATACAAACCCTATAATATCTTTGCCCTAAAAATAAGCCAGAATTGCTTCCTATCTTAATATGGTGCTATTTGCTGGTGAGGGTTCATACTCTCTGTCTAGGGGTGGTGGCATTTCATACGTAGCTAGAGCCTGTAAAGTACTTGGGGGCATCTGTGCAATATAAATAGTAAGTATAGATCTGAGTTACTGTTTGGGCTACTAAGAAGACAACCCAACTCTGGGAGAGGGACCRGCAACCAACCCCCTACAAAAGTGTAGCGAAGAGACAAGTGAAATTGTAAGTGGTGTAATTTTTAAGTATGAGTAGTACAGCTCGAATTTTGTAATTCATGAGGTCGTTCATTCATGAGCTTCTTTTCCCTATCACCAGCCCCCCTCTGCCTCGGTATTTGGCTGTCTGCTTCTCAGTGCTTATTTATGGACCATGCCGAAAGGCAGAGGAGGTGGAGAGGGAGCTGTGGGTGGGCATAATGACAACAACTCAAGTCTGAGTGAAGAGGCAAGCTGCAAAGCAACGCTGCTTTTTTCCTTCTCTTGGGAAGGGAAATCCCAGGGTTTACTGATGTACAATCATGCAGAAAGGGCTCGGCTCTCCTAGCGTACAGGATACCAGGAAAACAGATCTACTGTTGTCAGAGCCAGTGTGGGAAATAATGCTTTGAGATATATCTTGAGCAAGTGCTGTCTGCTGAGCACCTACATCCCATGTTTTTACCCTGCTTTGTGGCCAAGCCTGGCTGATGGGAGGTTGCCTGTTAGTTTATTTCTCCCTGTCACGGAAGCTGAAGGCAGGACAGCACCACTGTCAAAGCTGGGACCCTATCCTATCGAGCACATAGCTCATAAGATGAGGGGAAATGCGGGTCTAGAATGAAAACCAAAAATACACTGCCATAAAATAAAAGCAAATTAGAAGTACAACACATTAAAATACCCCTGTCTCTCTCTCCTCACCCCTTACTCACCTACGTGGCTGGAACGCAGTGCCTGATGTGATGGCCACAGGGACCAGGGCTGGCAGCAGTCAGCTCCTGCCCTGGACCCAACCAAGCTCASGTGCCAGCAGGGAGATGAGATGCTTCATGTTCAGGACCAGAATGTGCATTGCACTGGTTTGCCTCAGCTCTGCTCCCTAACTACAGCTGTGATAGAGATCAGTCCTCTCGCTACAGAAAACACCCCCATGCACCTTCTTCACAGCCTCCGCTCTCAATCGTCCGTATCCAGCTGCCACAGGTTTTGAAATATACACCAGCACRCAGGCAAAAAGCCACTTGATGAAAGAAAATAATATAGAGGAGAACTCTGACCTGGAATCAAGTAGAGTGGGGGGCTTTGGAATAACAGAAATATCTGGCAGAGGAAGGATTAATAGACTCTGCCAATGCCCTTTCCCAGGGGGAGTAAAGCAGCAGGTTATTTTCACTGCATTGCTAAAGCATATTACTTTGCAAAGGTATCCTATAATTTATATATAGTGAGAAACGGCTAGAAGTGTGTATTTTCAGAGCACTGGCGTGAATGAAATAGAAACAGTTTTTCAAAAAACAAGCAAGTCAAATATGTCTCCAAGTGTCTAAAAAACAGATTTATTCTAGAATTAATTGTGGGCTACAGGGGGCAGATACTTACTTTATATTTCTTKTTTATAAAGCACTGAGCACGACGAGGTCTGGACCTTTGACAGAAGATCTGAGATACTGCAATTGTAGTAGAAGTAATGGACTGGAATTTGATGAGGATTTTGAAAAAGCCACCAAGAACCCAACCAAGCAAATCCAATGTCTCTTCTGAGGACTCCGGTCCTCAATGTTCATTCTTAAAGACAATTGCAGAAAAATGCCTGTGTCTACTGTAGTGTAAATCCTGTATCACTGAAGGAGTCCTTGCACAGTGCAAAAATGAATAATAATGCATTTCCCCATTAGTGTCAGAATGCCCATTTGTGGCTCAGGGGATTGCAGGTTTCCTATTTAAATGTCAAATGTGGATGTCTCCAGGCTTTTCTCCGGGAAACYACACACTCCAAGCTACCCATCTTTTATGCACAAAGCTGGTACAAAAGAGGAGTGATTCAGCTGGCAGCAGGATCTGTGAGGCATCAGACTTGGAGAATGCTAAAAAAGAGATGTCAGACTAGAGAAGTTCAAGGTGGAGCAAACATTTAGCAAACCATTATTAAATGAGGAGCTTGGGGTAGCAGGTTGAGCTACGCAAGGGGTTGAAGTGCTTCAACGTCCTGGGGACTCTTGCTTCAAAAAGTGAACACGAGTTGACAGGGCATCCTACACCCACAATTTCAGCAGTGCAGTGATTCATGTTCAAAGCCCAAGAAGTGCTAAGCCAGCGGCCTAATGTTTAAAAACAGAAGCTGCTTTTAAAGAAATACGATTAGTCCTTTCCAATTAGAAGGAAAATACCAGAGTAGCACCAGAGGGCTCAGTGTGCAGTCTTTCTAAGAGCCACAGACTCGGATGATGATGCTGAAAATATGTGTTGCCAAGTTTAGAAAGGAAAATGGATGAAGTATTAATTTACTTATTGCTTAAGTGCCTCAGCTGATGGTGAAACACTGTTCAGGATAGAATGTTATAAAACAAGGATTCTTGGAACTAGGTCGTAATACACAGCAAGAGCAGGTAATAGAGTAGAAAGGGGATTTCAAATGGCCATATAAACATTTCCCAAGCCTTCAGCTAAGTGCACCTTCAAAAAGAGGAAATGTGAACCTGGGAGGCAGTGAACAGACCCATAGTCAAAAAGGGGACCCTATTGCTCCTGTCAGATATATCTCCTCAGGCATACACTACTTAAGCAAAGAGTCTGTTTTCATTTGCAGACCTGCTAGTGATCAGAAGACAGATTTTCTTCACAGTTTGGGCCTTTTACACTAATTCAATGTTCTGCTCGTTTACCTGCTGCCAGACCTTAGACTAATTAAAGGCAGATCTCCTGTGAGACCACAGAATTACTTGCGTGGGTTAAGCACTAGCTGTGGCATTACAATGATCTTTCTCTTTTCCTCTAATTATTTCATAAAAAAATTCACTCAGCAGCAGGTATCTTGATACCTTCCGCTGTGTAGCTTTAAGGCACATGCATTGCCCAAGCCTGATGTCTCTGTGCTTTTCATCTTCCAATTTTAATTTGCTTGCTCGGCAGAGAACGCCAGTAACCATACATTAGAAACTCAGTCTAGGAAATGCTGCTCCGATGGATCTGGGCTGGAGTGCTTTGCCCCAAAGCCCCAGGGAAGGGCTATTTGACATTTGAATTTATCGCTCTCGCTGAGAGGCGCCTGGGCCGATGCCTCCATCCTTGGGAGCTGGTCCTGGGGCAGAGGACTGAAGAGGGACACGGTGTTTTCCTTTCTCCCTCCACCCCAAGACGCAGTTCAGCAGTATGATCCATTTGGGAAAGGCTGTGAAGAGGGAATGCCACCAGTTCCCATGGGCATCCAGGAACTTCTGCTCCTTTTCTGGAAGTCATTCCAGCAGCCAGTTTACAACAGCATCTTTTATGACCAATGCTTAATGATATATTGGTTGTACTTTTGCCCTGGCCAAATAGGGCAGTCAATACCAGTCCTTTCCATACCGTAGCTGGCCATGCTGTCCTGGCAGCTTTCCAGTTGCACTCTGCTTTTAGAGGGTTCCAGGTATCCGAGCTTGCCTGCATGCTGTGTTCCCAACTTAGGCTTCATATTTTCCTGGCTAGAGTGTCTGACCACTAAAATAAACTTGACTAGATTGCTTGTTTTGTTTCGTTTTGCCTTTTATAATTTTGTTTTGTTTTCTAGGAATAGGTTTCAGCGGAATTTCACCTACTGTCTTACAAACACATTTATTTTATGTAGCTTAGGACCGTATGCCACCTGCTTGCTTTTCTGGCCAAACAAGAAATAAAAATTGTCTTGTTTTTCGAAGGAGTCAAGGGCAACTCCGCCTTTTCTCTTTTAAATATAAACCTATCTCCAGACTTTGAAGAGCCACGTTGTCTCATAGTACGTCAAGGTTGGGAATCATGCTGGATTTCTCTTTTCTTCCATGCCTTGGCTCTTGCTTCACTGGAGAATAACCCACATGTCTCCCGGCCTCTGATAAGAAAGCAGGCTTTAAATCAACAGGCAGCATTTAAGATTCGCGGATCACTGATGACATGACTTTCATGTTGTTTTTGATGGTGCTGAGAGCCTTGACATTCTGCACTCCTCTTGCAATGCCATAAACCAGCTGGGAGCCATGAGTGATAAGGGGAATTGTGCAAATACAGCACCTGCCTGGGAGTTTTGACCATGTCAGCTCCTACAGTCACGGTTTTATTGCTCAAAGCAGCATGAAAAAAGCCGATGAAAAAATTTCTGACAACATTTCCCTTTTTGAAAATATCACTTAGTCAGAACTGAAATGTCTGAAGACACCATTCTTGAATAAATTTCTTCTGAAAAGCATATAAAAAAAGAAGCATTACAATACAATCACTGTGGAAACCTATCAGAAGGGAACATTTCAATCTATCATTTTCAAATGCTTTCAAATAGGAATGCAACATAAGAAAACCAGAACTAGAATGAAACACTTGCATTTTAGATTATTTTGTCTGATAAAAAAAAACCACCTACACCCAAAGGTAATGTTACCAGACACTCTCAAATTACATATTTTATTTTGATTTTGGATTTTTTAAATTTAGAAAATCTCAGGAAATGGCTCTCAGGCTGGTCACCCTTTGCAAATAAAAGTAATAATAATACATTTCTTTTATTGATTTGGATTTACTCTGTTTTCTTTATTGCATTCTTCACACATATAGAAGGTTCTTATTTTCCATAGTTAGTGTATTTAAATTGTAGGTGTTTACAAAAAATCTTACAAAAATAAAGATAATTTTAGGTGGAGACATAACAGGGGAAAATTGATTTTCCTTAAGAACAGCTTTTTTTTCTTGATAGTTAGATTACTGAGCTAGTAAAATAGGATAATCAAGGAAAAGGTACAGCACAACAACACATTTGAAGCATAGCAGTTTCAAATAATCTCCCAATTACCTCCTCCTCATGGAATTTGCCTTTGTTTTTCAATGCCTGGAGGAAAAAGAAAAAAAAAAGCGCTAAAACATGATAAAAAGAACTTTGAAAAAAATATTCTACGATAAAGCAGCTTGTATGTTAATAAATTCATGGCCAGTTACACCAAGGCTTTCACAGTAAAGGACCCTCCACATCAAATACCTTATCCAGGGATGGTCACATCTGCTTTTACCCCAGGATGTTAGCACAGGTTCCTGTAGTGATCCCAGCAGCAGCAATATGGCTTGGGAATAAAATGAGTAGGGAGAACCAAAGCTGATGCATAAGCATGTAGTGAATGCTGCAGTTTATGAACACCGCGTATGAGCAGTTCACTTAAAGAATACTATTATATGGGAAATACACTTTTCTGCAAGAATTTTTTTTTTAAACAGTGTATCTATGACATTTTTCATGTTCATGCTGGAAGGATAAATGCAGGCAGAGGACTGAGGTGATGCAGCTGGTGCCTGCCACCCCACCAGAGCCACCCACTTATGGTCTGCTCTCCTCCTGGCTGGTAGGAAAGGGAAGATAGACCCAAATTTCTCCTCGTCATTCATTCCTGTGGTCCAAACAGAAAGTAAAAGGGGAAAACAAGTCTATTTTGGATCATAATCTCTCATGGATGGCCCTCCTTTGTATTTCCTACCCACCAGGATAGTTTGGGCTGAGGTAGAGAGGAACATCCAGATCCTCGAGGCAGAAAGATAGCAGAGGGTTGTGAGAAGTTCCTGTTGTCCAGCCGTGTTTGTGCTGGAAGCAACAGCAGCCCCAGGGAGCCCCATAGCTAAAATATTGGTTGGAGGGATTTTATCAGGCTTCGGTAGGAACTGAAATGTGGGCTTTTAGGCCCAAAGCAAGCATGGGAAAATGCAGGCGGAAGACAAAAATGCCATGCAGGCGTAGAGTGACAAAACGCAGACCACCTAGTTTTTCAGCCTGTACTGATACAGCTGCAGGGAACAAAAAATAGCTGCTTGCAGATCTTTTAGCAAGTAGGTAAGTGCCTGGGTCATGCTTGTACTGTGAAATGTTCATGTGAAGAACTTGCTCTCAAATGAATTTATATCGTACACAATAAAAGAACAATGTCAAAAAAAATTTACAAAAGCCTGATAGTATTTCAAACTGCCTAGGTATATTTAGAAGGAAAATTGTAAAATAAATGAGTGATTTATCAAATGCTCATTGTTGGGCTGATTTCTCTGCCATTGCTGCACTCTCACCATGACATCTAGGGCCAGAATTGATTAGCTAGACCTTATTGCATAGGCACAGTCTGTTTGTCTCACTCTAACCTATTATTTTCTCAGTAATTTCTGCTGTGTGTCTATACTGCAGTTAAACAAGCAGAAATCAGCCATTTATTGCTACCGCGGTGCACAAGCAGTGCTTATATCCATGAGCTCGTCTTAGTGAATTGACTGTTTAAGTGTGAGAAATAAAGAAAGAGAAATGTTGAGGGGCAATTCTTGCCCAAAATCGCACCACAGTTCTCCTGAGGTTTCCCAGAATCCCAGACTGGTTGAGGTTGGAAGGGACCTCTAGAGATCATCTAGTCCAACCCCCTGCTCCAGCAGGGACACCCAGAGCACGGGGCACAGGGCGGCATCCAGGCGGGTTTGGGAGACCTCTAGAGAAGGAGACTCCACAGCCTCCCTGGGCAGCCTGTTCCAGGGCTCTGTCACCCTCGCAGTGAAGAAGTTCTTCCTCACATGGAGATGGAACTGCCTGTGTTGCAACTTGTACCCACTACCCCTTCTCCTATCACTGGCCACCACTGGGAAGAGCTTGGCCCCTTTCTCCCTACATTCTCCCCTCAGATATTCATACATACTGATCAGATCTCCTCTCAGTCTTCTCTTCTCCAGACTAATCAAGCCCAGTTCACTTTTAGTCTTTCTTCATTCAATAGAGGCTCCAGTCCCTTAATCATCTTCATCACTCTCTGCTGGACCTTCTCTAGGACCTCCACGTCCCTCTTATACTGGGGAGCCCAGAAGTGCCCCCAATACTCCAGGTGCGGCCTCACCAGAGCTGAGCAGAGGGGCAGGATCCCCTCTCTTGACCTGCTGGCAACACTCCTGATGCAGGCCAGGATCCCATTGGCCTTCTTGGCCACGAGGGCACACTGCTCACTCATGGTTAACTTGGTGTCAGCCAGGACTCCCCAGTTCCGCTCCGCAGAGCTGCTTTCCCGAAGGTCAACCCTGAATTGGTACTGGGATCTGTTTCATCTGCAATCTGATCTTTCATCCCTGCTTGGTCAGGTCTATCATCTGCCCTTGTGCTCCTGTCCCCATAGCGCTGTCACCCCTTTGCTTTTGGACTCCTCAGCAGCAGCTCAGCTCAGAGATGCAGCCGCTGAAAGGGGCTTCATTCTGAGCAGATCATAGCCAAGAGGTGGCCTTTCACACCCAGCTGTTCTGCTGAAACCTTTCTTTTTTATGTACAAGTTCCAGAATGCTCTAATCACTAGGCTATTTTTGTTTTTATTAAGGATAAATTCTCCACGGCAGTTGATGACCATAAAAGACATAAGTACAAGCCATAATTAAATAAAAAGCCTTTATAACTTTTCTCTCAATGGTCTCTGTCATCCAGCTCAAAGCGTGCACCACTGAATGGCTTCTGGAAAGTGAGGCCCCTTCACCCTCCCCGAAAGATGATAATTGCTCACTTCCTCCTTTGCAATCAGCTTCTTTTATTTTTTTCCTGCAGCACAAAATTTAGGAACAAAAAGCAAGTCCCTTCATAATAAAATAATTAATGAAATAATATAATAGCTTCTTCCCTGCAAATTCAATGTGTAAATATCTTATTATTTACGATGGCATGATAACCAAGCATCCAAGCATCGTTTCCATAGACGTTATCCAATAGCTCAGTAGAGGTCAAGAAAGGCAATTTAGGAGAACACATTTTGTTATTACGATATGATTTAGTAAGCATAACAAAGAGGGTAGTAAGTAGAAAGTTCAGAAAAAAAATGGTCTTTTTATCTTATTTGAAATACTCCCATAGGCTCTGTCCCTGGCCCTAAGACTGTCCTTCTCTGGCCTTCTCAGAGCCTCTCTGGCTCTCCCTCAGAAGTGCCAACGGCATCAGTGTGATTTTTCTCAGCATACTCCTCTTTAGGTTTATGGCAAACTTCAGTCCTTGCCTCCTACAGCTAATGAGAGATCCAGATCTGTCTCAGATTAGATTTGGCCTCTGCCAGTTGCGACACACATTAATAGGACTTCTGCCTGGATCCTTCAGGAATAAGGAAAAAACCTAAAACAGTACATCCAGACTGGTTGGTTAATCAAAATTGAAAAAACGGAGCGCCAAACTCACCTTTCCAGCAAAGACTGGACGGCAAAGCAGGAAGGATGAAACCTGCAAAGGCAGAAATAGTTTGGGTGCTTCCCAGTGGATATTCCTTTAATAACTGCAAGGCCCATCGGTCTCAAGTGTCATCTCCAGTTCCTTGGTGTCATCCCTCCTTCTTCTGGCCCAACCTTAAGCAAAATCCCTTTGCGAAAATAAACCTTAATGAGCGGTTATGAAAGCATGGCAACTTTCGTTGAAACACAAGCACTTTGGCCATTGCTGTTCTCTGGGTAGTTGTCTTCTCATGTCCCCAGTCCAGGGCCACCTCTCTCTCCCGCTGCATGGCCCTGCACCGTGACATTACATATCCAGGCAGGCCACTTGTCTTTCCGGTGGCAGCCAGCTCAGTGTTTCTTTCTAGCAATATTTGCTGCCAGGAGGGAGGGAGCCAGGGCAGTGGGGGGAATCCTGCCAGTTTCCCTTTGAGCGTCTCCATCACTGCTCACCACACAGGATCTACCAGCGCTAATGATGCTCCCAGGGTCCGGCAATCAATGCAAATAAACAGCCCAGAAACAAAAAGTGAAAATAAGAATAACGCTCCAAGTGCTTTTATCACTGGGTTTACTTCCTTCTTTTTCTTTTTATTTTTCTTAATTAAAAAATGCCTCAAAACTTATACTTGCAAGGCAAAAAATCAGAACCTGTTGGCTCAGTCCCCATGCAACAGAGAAATAATACTTATGTTTTTATAGACAGTAAACTAATTTGATCAAGGCTACAGAAGAAAGTATAGAAAACTCCCCAAGACTCAGTCTGGTGTACCTAATCCTGCTCTTTTAAAGTCCCCCAATATCTCTCCCAAGACAGGCAAGAAAGCTTCCCCAGCCAGTTTTCAAAACAGAATGTTTTGAAATTCCCATGTCTTTGGCCACAAGGTCTAAAACACCAAGCAGCTCTCAGCACATTGTGTGAGCTATACAGTGTTGAATGAGGTGTCATTTTCTGGAATGCCCTTTTCCATTCTCAAATGCAAATAACAGAACTCATGTACCTCACGGGTACGATGGCAGAGCTACGACAGGATTTATCAAGCATCTCAAGGTCCTTGGAGAGCAGGAATTACAGAACTATGTGCTGATGTTGTATTAGACAGATGTTCTTTTTTTCAGGATAATGCAACAAGTTGGTTTGTGTTACAGCTACATGTCAGGACTTGAGCAAGATACTCCAAAAGCATGAAATGCACCACATTTTTCACCTAACAAAATCGGCTTTATCGAAAAATCTTAAAAGGATGATTGACTTTAGCCAGTGCATTAGATAAAGCAACAGTTATGGACTATGAGCTTATCCCAGAATTTCCTCGGATTAGGGAGGTTGAGTTGGAAGAGGAAATGCTCCGGGATGAGGATGTGTGGAAGTGTGTGCCTATGGGTCATGAGAAGAAAACTGTGTGTTAGCTGCCAGTATCTGGCTGACGACCCAGCACACAGGCTATGTTGGAACACATTCTTAGTATTGCACAAGAAGTTTATTCGGGGTTAAAAGAGGGTGGAAAAGATAAACTCCATTGAGACTCTGTTATATGAGTCCCTGGACAAGGGTTTGAGTTTTTGCTGTACGTATATTTGGCAGGCAGTGCTGGGGATTTGTTTGCATGGTGTCATTTGAGGTTTGCTCCAACCTACACCACAGGACACCCACTGGGGTTATTTTGCCAGAGACTTGCTCTTTCCAGCTGTCTTCAGCTTTCTTCAGCTGCTCAGGAGAGATTTCCTAAAGACAACTAATTCTTACATTGCACAGGGCCTGAACATTTCTGGTGTGCTTTCCTTCACTGCCCTCTCTAAAACCTTGGCTGACTGAGCAAATAAGTGGGAGACTCAAATATGAGCTTATGTACATGCATACCAAAGAAAATACGTGGTAATTCACCCAAAGCAACACCACCCTGCTGCTGGAAAGCCCTGTGGGTCCCTTGCTTGCTGCACCATACTTACCCTCAGAGGAGAGGTTCCTGCTCCATGGTCCCTATGGATTCCCAGGGACCAGTGGGAGTCCCCTCTCACTTAAATAACCCAAGAATCTTTTCCTTCAGCTTTTGCATTGATTTCATTATTCTAGGTATTATGTAATATTCCAGCTATTATGAGATACTCTATGTGTTATGCTTCAGATGATGTAAAGCAGAAAGGTTTTGCATTTAACTCCAGAATATAACCTGACAGGCAGAACTTTTGAAACCAGTCTCATATCTGATTCCAGGTCTTCACTTGAACTATTTGATATTTTGTCTCATTGTGAATAATTTTATTATTCCTATCTACATATTATTAAAGCAGTGAAACCAATATCTGCTTATATTCCATGCTTGATGAATGTTTTTCATAAAGCTACATTTACAGTTGTGTAGCATGTGTGAAATCAGTTGTTCTCACTTAGCATGAGATTCCAGTCAGAGCCAGGCAGGCAGGCAGCATCCATCAAAAAAGCCTTTGATCTCTGCTTGCTGACACAGTGATAGCAGCCTTGGAAGACTGGAGGGATCCTCTACCAAGGAGAGAATTTCAGATTCACAAAATCTTCGTAAATAAAAGCTAAACACTGTCTGGTGAT
The DNA here is from genome assembly GCF_003342845.1 of Nothoprocta perdicaria. Taxonomy (NCBI): domain Eukaryota; kingdom Metazoa; phylum Chordata; class Aves; order Tinamiformes; family Tinamidae; genus Nothoprocta; species Nothoprocta perdicaria. The sequence goes on along the minus strand of NW_020456210.1, from coordinate 1,904,898 downwards.
GACATAGCCTGTTCATGCCTTAGGCCCTGCATTAAATACTGCAAAGAAACATCATTGACACATGATGTTTTTGAGGCTTTACCACAGAAGAGAGCACGGCCAGCACTGGCCACTACCACATCAGTTCCTGCAATCTTTCTCAGGTTAAAAGGACAGTGTCTCATCTTCTGATGTGGCCATGTGGGCTACACAAAGTGTCTCATGTTATACCCTGTGAGGGATTGCTGGCTACAGCTGAGAGAGAAGCGAAGACAAAACTTCAGCCCCTCATCCCTTCCCTCCTTTTCCTGAGCTGCTCGGAAGACCATCTGGACTTGTCTGCTCTGCCTCCTTCTCTGACGCAGGCTGCAGTTACCCAGCTGCAAAGACCTTCTTGCAGCTGTCACTCAAGGAGAAACCCTAGGGCCCTCATACTGTAAGAGCTGGGGCAGGAGGAACAGTGATGCAGAGGGCAAGATCAGCGGTTCAACTCCACAGTATGTGCACAAGAATCATCTCTGGACAGTCAGAAAAACAGTGCATTACCATCCACCTGAAACTGCATGTGGGCAACTGAAGCACTACTGTGAGCTAGTCTCAACTTCTGCACTCCTGGCCCTTGATCATTGCCTTTCTTTTAGCATAGTTTAATCATGTTTACAACCACGTGCAGTAAATTTCTATAAACTTGCAAGTGCAATTTTTTGTTTAACAAGCCTTTTTTTAGGCCGTGTTCAAATGTAAAGGCAATCATTTCTAGTCAGCTCCTCTGACAGTTATGACAACAATTATTTGCATTTCTAAAATGTTTGTAACTTGAGCATTTCACCAGCGAGTCCATAAGTGAGGGTTAGGAGCAATATTGTTCAGTAGGTCATGATGTTCAGCAGGGGAACCTACCTGAGTCGAGCTCAGTTAGGCAAATCTAGAATTTGAGCAGAGCCTGTCTTGTCTCCATAAATCTTCCATATTCTCCCCAGTTACTGGCAGAGAGAGAAAACATTTCTCCAATGGAAAAAGGGATTTGTTTATATTGATTGGCCTTTTGCTACCGACATACACACTGTGTAGCAGCAGAGCACACTTATTACACATGAGTAACTCTTGCCTCTGCTGCAGTCTAAGTGCTCTTCCCCATTTAATTATTCAGGATGACAGGAGGGGCAACCAGCTTAAAAAGAAAACTCGGAATGATCTAGAAAGAAATGAATGGTTTTGTCTCGTGCAGCAGACTTGATGCTATTTTTTGCTCAGAAAGATCCAATTTCAGCATTACTAGCTCAGTTGTTTCAGTAGAGAGAAACCCATGAAGGAAAATAGTGTCATCAACATATAGGTTGATGCTAGTTTTTTTCTTTAGAAATCACGCCTATTCGCTGAAGCTGAGATAAAAAACAGAAGTTTTTTTTTCCTGTTACTTCTGTATCTCTAACTTCTGTTAGAAAACAGAAGTGTGAACTGCAAGTTATTTTAACATGTGGGAAAGGAAGTGAAGAATGAACTAGAAAAATAAATGAGTCGCTTGCTTAAAAGAAAGAAAGAAAGAAAGAAAGAAAGAAAGAAAGAAAGAAAGAAAGAAAGAAAGAAAGAAAGAAAGAAAGAAAGAAAGAAAGAAAGAAAGNAAAGAAAGAAAGAAAGAAAGAAAGAAAGAAAGAAAGAAAGAAAGAAAGAAAGAAAGAAAGAAAAAAGAAAAAAAAAAACAGGGGAGGGAGATCACTCTCTCACATAACCCAGTGGTTGTTCCAAGCAAATTAAAGCAGACCACTTTCTTTCTGCGCGTTCTAGTACAGCAGAGTTTGCAGACAGCAGATATGCAGCTTTCCTGGCTAGTTTTTGGATTCTGGCCACGTGCAATTAGTGACCTATTTCGCTGCAATGAGATCAGCTATGTGAGCAGGACCCTGAATCAGCAGCTCTGTCCTTATTCCAGCACTGCGTGCCGGAGCACGTGGCCAGCCCAGGGTCTGGGAGAATGTAGACTCACCACCCCTTGATGCCCAGGGATGTCTGGAATGGCCTTTGGCCAAGGGGGAGCTAATCTGGGATCCATCTGAACAGGCCCATCGGCCTCCACCTTGTGCCAGCAGCTGATGCTGCTGAGCGTGAAGCAATTTCTGTTTAATTAAAAGGGCCTAAAAATAGAAGGAGTCTGTTCTGCTTCTGAAAATTATAATCCTTCCCGGATGATGATGCTAGAAAAAGTAGAAGGGGCAGAAAGAGCAGCCAGGGAAAAGTCGTGGGGCTTTAGCTTCAGACCAGAAACAGTTCTAGTCACAGACACCTACGGAAGGCCTTTATGTCCATGCAAAATGTGAATCAGCGCTGCATTAATAGGCATTTCCTAATGTGATCTCAAGGTGACTTCTCAAGTCTTTGGCTGCTGCTTTCCACCAGAGCCCAACACAGCATCAAGTTGGGCAATGAAACTCGAATCAACCCATACCTAGGCGATCATGGTCTGCTTGAGCAACTGGGGCTGGAGGGGGCCCCAGGAGACATCAGGTCCAACTTGGAGTAAGGACAAGGGAAACCAGTTTTGATGACTCGGGGTTAGGTATGACTCATCCAGGAACTGTCCTCCTGGGATGAAGTCAGTTTTTATCAATATTTTAGAAGATTTAAAGGAAAAAAAATAAACATGCTATTTTATGGTTAGGATAGCAATGGAGGCCAGGGACCTTCACTCAGCCCCATGCTGAGTCGAAGTTGTTGAGCAGGGCAGGGGTACAAATCTGTGTCCAGTAAGCAGTCACAATCAAGGAAAAGGAAAAAAAAAAAAAAAAGAAAAAAAAAGAAACAAATCTAGTTTCCCTCCCAGCAATGCAGAAAAGGATGGAGAACAGCAATAGCTCATTTCCTGCCCTCATTATTTAAGCACCAAGTAGCACCTCTGGCATGAAGTGACGTAAGAAAGGCTGTGTTTGGCTATGTGGCCACCAGTGGAAGCCACTGCCGTGCATCACCTGAAACACACATCCCAACCACAGCTCCAGGGGTGCCAGCCTCCCTCGGGCTGGAGCCTCCAGCCCATCCGTTGAGGTTAACAAAGTTTGAAACAGCTCTGGTGCCTGCTCTTCCCCTGGCTTTTCCCTGGAATCCCCTGGTGAAGAAAAGCAACCGTTTTCTCCATGAATTTTATCCAGCGAGGAATACAACTTGGTGAAAACCACCCGCATGGCATGTTGCCATCTTCCGTTGCCGTCTACAGATTGGGAGGCCGTTCTTGCTTGTCACTTGTCTTCTCTCCAGCTGCCTCTCCATGATAGCCATGAAAACACCAGAGATGCTACTGCAAAAGGTAAAGGGCTGATTTCTGCCAGTGCAACATCGCTGACACCAGCGGTCCAGGGAATTTAGCTGTACTAGGAAAACACCCAAGGTTTTCAAGTTCCTGCTGTGCCAGGGACGTGCATGTTTTCTTGCACGGTGAATGACAAGTTGAATTGCCCACCCCCAGGCAGGAGACAAGAATATGGGATATCATGAAAAGGCGAGCTCCTTTGGAAAAAACAGGAATGATTTCGTTACATTGAAATCCCTCAAGGACTCATTTAGACAGACACAGACAAAAAAAGCCTGTATTAAATAAAAAAAAAAAAAAAAGAAAAAAAAAGAAAAATGAAAAATGAAAAATTACTAAATGCAGATATGTAATAGGCAGAAAAATATATCTGCAGTTGATGAATACAAGCACTGTTTGGATGACTAGAGCTCTCCAGTGCCAGTTCACCTTCCCACTGCCACATTGAGGAATGTCCTTGAGTCTCTGTGTGCATTTTACAAATAGCTTTGCAGTGACTGAGCACACAGGCTTCTCTCTGGGATCCAGCACTGCTGCCTTTTAGTGATTTCTTTGTTGTCTGCTGCCTCCAACAGGATTACTGGAATATTTTCTCTGTAATGGGAAAAGACTTGTCACAAGCTGTCTTTTATACTCACAAAGGAGCTCAGAATGACCCTGAAAAAAAACTATTTGTTTTTTTTTTAAATAAATAAGTAAAAGTAAATGTGTTAAATAAATAAATAAATAAATAGATAGATAGATAGATAGATAGATAGATAAATAAATAAATAAATAAATAGAAGCTAAGTAATTTGCAGAAAAGTCAAGTAGAAATTACCATAACTCCAAATAGAAAAGTATCTCACTTTATGGTTGTTTAATTATTAACAAAAGTTTAAAGGATAATGAATAACAGTATTTTTTGCCTTTCTAAATAAAACAAGACAGTGCAATCATTCCTCTGGGGTTGTTCTTGGAGTTTTTATTTCTGTGAAAGAGCAGAAGAGGTGGAAGTGGGGATTGCTGTGGGCTACTTCTTAGGCTGAACCTCCGGGCATGACCCAGTCCATCTCCAAATCCTTACAGAACTGCTAGCACAGCTTCTTTGAAGCCCAAGTACAAACACTTTGTCACTACATTCCCTAAAATTAATGAAATTTGAGCTTAAGTCCAGACTTGCAGCACAAGGATTACCGGGCACTAGGAATGTAATAGAGTGCACTTGGCCTTGGACTGCCAAACATGAGCTCAGCTGCTAAGGGGTTAACATACGTGCACCTATAAATACACATACACATACGCAGAAGGGGGTGACAGAGCAATGGCTTTCTGCTGCTGCAATGAGTCTCCTTCCAAAAAGGTGGGACACCTTTAGCAGGTGTCTAAAAGGATTTAGCAGGATCTAAAAGGACCGATGTATGACAGCTTCTTCGCTTCTGCATTTAGCTCTGATTTTCCCTTGTGTGAGTAAATTTGTATCTGTAGGGACCTACTGATTTCAGAATTAAGGTGCCTGAGAGTGGTGTGTTTATATAAAGCTGTATTTAGATTACAAATTTATGAACTCTTAGCATACACTAAAAATAGCATTGAGCACATGTTTTTCATCACACAGCAAAAGCTATTGCAACGAGCTCCTTTCCACCTAGCATTGTACATAGTTGCTCACTATTATGTTACATAGGAACAATATTCATCCAAAAACACTTTCCTTTTAGTGAGATGAAGACTTAACAATAGCTCCAAAAGCTTCAAGAGGCCTATGAAGTGGGAAATGTAGCAATGCTGAGGCATTTACTCTGTGAACAAGAGTCAGATACAAACCAGAGATGGAGCTCAAGGCCTGATATCCAGGCCCGGGATAATGGATGATGAAGATATATGATGCTTTTGGAGATAAGCAAATATCCCCCCTCAAGCTGGAGACTCCTCAAGATCTGCTCTCGCTGCTCTGCTCAGCAGATGATGGGAGGTGGAGATGACAAAAGTGACAGGCCACAGCCCAGCTGTGGGTCAGGAACCCAGCAAAGATCCCTTGTGTTAGGCAGGAAGATCGCTGTTTTTCTGGGATATCCAAGAGAAGGACAATAGTGAAGAGCTGATGGAAAAGGATTAAATTCTGCCTGTGTGAGTGCATCTTTATATGACTGAAGTGGCATGAAATTACATCAGTGAAATGAAGGATCAGTTCCCAAATGCAAAGTTTCAAAGCCTTGAAAACAGCCTGGTGCTGACCAGAGCTGAAGGTTGACCCATGCCTGTGATATGGCCACTTCAAGTCCCTTATTTTGGTCACCTCCAAACTTTCCAGCTCAGAAGAGGAAATATTTTGGTTCCTACCCACATCTTTGAGTACACTTACCTTGTACTTGTCTATTTTGCACACAGCATAGCACTGTGGGCCAAGGTACCAGGGTTTCTCTTGTTGTTACTCACTGTGGAAGCTCTCTCAGAAGTGACCAAGGCCTGGATAACAGACAGAGCAAAGTTAGAAACATAAAGAAAAGGAAATTGACATTCCAAAATAACATCTGAAGGTGAGAATTTCAGCATCTGATATACTTATTTAAAAAGCAACCAACTCTTTGGTTAATAGGAGTAAGGAAAACTGTTGCTCGCATCTTTCTGTTCAGCTTAGAGGTGACAGAGTATGCGTTTGACACTTTGACAATAAAAAGAAGTTTATAAAAGAAATGCTGACACAAGTGCTGGCAGGGAGGCTGGGCACCCTGTGACAGGGTGCAGTTTATGAGCTGTGGCTGCAATCGAACCAGTGCTGCTGAAGGCACCCAGCTTCTGCACAGTAGCACTAACGATTTGCTACTGTCAGCTTTGCAAGAGCTGCTGTATTTGGTCTTGGTGGATACTAAGCTAGTACCTAAGCTGAAGGCTTGTGAGGAAGGAACTTCATTGCTGCTATGGCAAAACTCCCAGCATGAAGTCCAAAGGGCTTTACTGCCTCTCTGAATGTCACTGGGGACCACTGAGAGTCCTTAAAAACTCTCAAGAAACCAGCAGGTGAAAGTCAAGTAAAGTGCTCCTAGATGGTTAAAAAACCCTCCACCAACACTGAGCTGATCTGCCATCACTGGGGCACATTTTGTGATACCAAAGGGAAACCTCCTGGGTTTTTTTCTCTTTGCCTGCTGCAGAGAGGCTCTACCAGTTTACAGTGCAGAAGTGCCCATAATAAACTGTATTATGGGTCCCTGGATCCTGCTCTTATGTGGCATGGAGGAGGCAACTAGCTTCCCTCAGCAGCACTTCATCCCACCTCCACTTCATACCTGACCCTCTCCTTGCACTTTTCCTTGTTTCCTTCAGTATTCTTGCTTTATATCACATCTCTTCAGACCACTGCCTTCACCCCCCTGCAAAACAGTGGGCAGCTAAGGCAAGTTTGGGCATTTTATTCTCTCCCCTTGCCTGCTTTTGCCCAGGCTCTGGCACAGTTTGCCTGTCTCAAGGGCTACGCGACAGGAAGCATCCACCCATGGTGGCTTCACACCCAACATCTCCTATTGCGAAACAGAACAGGCTTCTCCTCAGCACTGGTGCTGGATTAGCAGCTTTGGGAGCTGCGTTACTTGGTCATCAGGATTGTCGGCTATTTCTGTTCTTTTTGTTGCAGCACATTCATGTTACAGCCCATACGGTGGAGAGAGACTTTGCTGCGCAGCTTCCCAGCCCAGCCACAGATAGTTACAGATTCCTGGGCTGCATCAGTGGAAATCTTCAGATCTGATGCTGTTCTTATCCCAGACAAAGAGGGAAAAAAACACAGATTTTTGATCATATCCGTTCACATTCAAAGGACAGGAAAATTCAGTGAAGGATCTCAAAAATATCCAGAAAGAGGGCATCACTCCTGCCCGTTAAAGAGCAATTTCCACTTCCTCCTAATAAGTCTTTTGGCATGGTTTGGTCCCATATGTGGTCGAGACCTTCTGAGGACTGAGCAAGAGCCATGGGGGCAGAGGAAGTCTCTGGGACTTCCCAATCCCACCCGTTTCGCACAGGGGCTGGTTTCAGTAGCAGCTGGAGGCAAAGCAGCTGTTTACGCAAGGCCAGGGAAGAGCCAGACGTGAAGCCCCAGATGGCCCCATATCAGCACGGCTGCCAGATGTTGGGCAAGGAGGAAGTGCTGCCGGCACCTCCCTGATAGTTTGCACAGAGTCGATGGAGGATGTTTGAGTCTTTAGCATGTGTACTATGCGTATAAGCTATTTGTTTAAAATGCCATGAAAAATTATTACATTTGAATACTTCAACTTCATGAACATATTTGTAATAAATATGTGTAGAAGTTATCTTCAGCTATTCCATGCAGCACTCTACTGGTTTTTTTGCTATTAGAGTCTTCTCTGGGAGTTCAACTTTTGTTTTTCCGAGGAACTGCATGGCACTTTCTCTTCCCTCCAACTTCTGGAAGCGGAAGACACTGACTTACTCAGGACTTGTGCAAAAGATTTTCTTTTCTGCTCTGTTTTGAAAGCAGCTGGATACAACAGGCACTGGTTCATCCTGCATCGAAGAGTAGAGCTGGGATGGAGGGTGCAAAGGCTGCCAGGAACCCTGGCTCTGGGGACGAGGAGGCAGAGAGCAACCAGGACCCAGCAAGGAAGACAAGGACACTAGAGAGACAACCTCATGGCTAAAATGTACAGCCTTCAAAGGAGAATAAATGAAAGCTTATTTCAAAAAAAAAATTAAAATAAATATAGACACCTTTCTTTTTCTTTTGTATTCTTTAGGTGCCCCAGAAATATTTTAACTTGTTTAAAAAGCAGCTGTTGTTTTGATGGGACGTTACAATCAGGCGCAGGAGCTTAGAAATTGCTGTTTTGGCCAGGAAGAGAAGACAGAGAAGAGAAAAAAAGAGAAAAAAAAAAGGAAAAAAAAAGAAAAAAAAAAGAAAAAAAAAGAAAAAAAAAAGAAAAAAAAAGAAAAAAAAAGAGAGAAGGCAGCGGGAGGCACAGGACCCTTCCCAGATGTTCACCTCTCCTCCCGGTGCAGGAGCAGCGGCTCGGAGAGCACTAGATGTCGCCCCTTGCAGCGAAACCCGCCATGAGCAGCAGCGCGATGCCACCAGCCCGAGCGGCTCCAGAGATGGCCAGAAAACCGGAGACGGGCCCACGGAGGGGCTCGGAGGCCTCAGTAATGTGGACAGGGGGTGGTACGAGCTTGGGGGCGCCTCGGCAGGAAGCCCCTGCAGGCTGTGGGCACAGTGGAGCTGGGCAACCTGCCGCCCTCCGTGTTGCCTGTGCTCGTCTTCTCACGGGGTCCATAAGGTCTCTCAGTTAGAGCAGGTCTCCATATGTGTGTGTTATAATTCCCCAAGACCTTTTCTCACAGAAGAGCTTGCCATGCTGCCCAGGGAGGTTGTGGAGTCTCCTTCTCCGGAGGTCTTCAAAACCCACCGGGATGCCACCCTGTGCCACATGCTCTAGGTGTGCCTGCTTGAGCAGGAAGGTTGAACTAGATGATCTCTAGAGGTCCCTTCCAACCTTGAATATTCTGTGATTCTGTGATTCTATGCTGACGCCAATCTCTAGTCCTTTGAATGGGCCAAGATGGTCAAAACTCACCCTATAGAGTGAGATATTAAGCCTCACCCTGCTCTTTAAACAGGACAGCTTGTTTTCTATATCTTGAACCTTGCTTCAAAGTTCAGTGTTCACTCTTTCTGGCTAGGAAAGTCAGCAAACACAGATCGAGATGAAGCTTGGCCCTCTCCAGTATGGATGACTATAACAACATCTGTAAGTAACATGATCACAGAGACCCTAACTCAGCAGGACAGATCCCCTGAGGAAGCTCTCAGTTTCCACAACTTGGAACCACTGCTGATGAACCCTGGAGTACCCTTCTGACCTCTTATTTCTTCCCACATTGGGGAGGGACCTCACTCCAAACAGAACACAACTGGACCTTGCACCCGCTTGCTGTGTCACGGCCACACACCCTGCAGAGAGAGTGAGATGTCACCTAAACCACTACTCATCTCTGCTCTGCTTCAAAGAAAGGACAGCAACTTGAGCCAGTTGCTCAACTAGTATCTTCCCATACTCTTCCTCTGGGCCCTGGTAGGCCCGTAGCTAATGGGCCATGTCTGGTGAGAAAATGAGCATCTGCCTCCAAATCCATGATGTATGGAACAAAGTGGTCCACCTTCTCCCAGATGTGAGGATGCACTGCCATGGCCGTGGCCTTCCTCCACCATCCACCATCCACTTCAGACAGGTCAGGTCTCACACGCTAAGCTTGAAACTCATATTCTGTTTTTCACCTCACATCTTCCTATAGCATAGTTGGCATCTCATGCATTTGTAGGACAGCGCCTGACCCTCCTTTTCATCCTTGGTCCAAAATCTCACTCATCACTGTCCTGTCCCACCTGCCATTCACCAGATCACTGACCCAGGTGCACAGGGTCCCCAAACTGGAAAGAAGATATACGACTCAGCAAGCAGATATTTCTGCGTCTCTGAAGACATCCCAGCCCAGCGGGGCACAACAGCCAGCTATCACGTGCCCTGACACGGCCTCGTGCCTGTATTAGCAAGGAGGATACCCAGACGCTCTGCCACCATTGACACGTTACCAACCAGCAAAGACTGGGCTTCTCCAGGAGGGTCACCTCTCTCCAGGAACCTGAGCTCAGTCCAGGAGCACGTTTTCCCCAGCCACTGGAAGGTCCCCTGGGAGCACAAATTTGCAATTGCTTGACCTGGATTCACCAGCAGCTACATTTGAAGCACTCTGTATGTTTTACTTTGTGAAACGACGCTAGGTCTATTTTGCAAGGTGGCTTACACTCACACAATACCTTACCTACCCCTTCTAATTAAGAGAAAATTTCAAGAGGAGATAGGGCAAATTAGAACAGTAATTAACTGAGAAACAACTGGACTTGTTCTCTTAATTCCCCATGCAGTGGGCTAAGGCAGTATTTTGGCTTTTTGTAAAATCACATGTACTACATCAAAAATAAATGCCACCTAATATTCTAATTGTGTTTTTAGATAAACATCAGAGTTGTAAATCATTTTAATGAATATATAAAAAAGCAGCAAATGCCATACTAACTTTTAATTAACTTTTTAACATCCCTCATGGATAACACTGTTCATTTGTGAGTTTAACAGCCCCCTTTACAATATATTGTAGGTACCTAAAGGATTGAAGTACTGTAGTTCTGAGGATGGTTAGGGTCATTTAGAATAATAAATAGTGATGCCTTATCAATCAACTTCTTGTAAAAAATAAAGGTTATGTATTGTAATAAAGACAACTAGGAAGAAAACATGGATAATTTGATCTATTAATCAAAAAGAAGAGGCATTTTTAAGTGCTGTTCCCATACAGAAAATTCTAATCAAAGGAAAAGTGAACAGTAGAAAACTCTGAGGGTAGTAAACTATTCTTGACCACTTGTTAATCTAAATACTCTCCTGTTACAATCATATGATCGTATACATCTAAAAATTCACAGCCAAAGGCAAGCTAAGCACCCCAATGCTTGGCCAGCAATAATTCAATTGCTCTCAGAAGCGCAGCTATACCTCAGCAGATACCACAGAAGCACTTGGAGACAAAAACTCTGCAGAATTTCCACACTGACTTTCAGCATAGTCCAGATTTGTGTGGCCTTTTGAATCCTTTCTTTTAGGGAAAAGGGCTTTTTTAGAGTGTTTTATTACTACTAATAATTCAACAGCGAAATGTTGGAAATGAAGTGACAGAAAGGAGTTCTGAGCAGAACTTTAGGGTGAAACTTCTGCTTCTTTAAAGTGATTGAATTAAATATCCCACAAAGCCTTTCTATAATGGTACACTTATTATTTCTGATTTTACATTGTTTCTTCACAATATTACAGTAAGATTTATGTGTAATGTTTGTACAGGCAATCCAATTTTGTCCACAGTTAAATCAAGCAACAGAAATGGTGAAGAAAAACCCTTTCACTCTGTCCTAATTTATTGCACTTGACTGAAATGAGCCATCTTTGAGCCAGGCAACCTGTAATTCAACTCTGCTTCACAGACAAGACATATTTTCCTAGACACTAAATTATTTATATAATGCATAGAGCACACGAACCATCCATTACCCAATACCTCTAAAACAATAGGACTGAAAGCAGTCAGCATTAATTGATCATCTAACTGTCCACTTACTTGGTGTGGGCAATTATGTCAGATGTTATACAATCACATTTGGAAACATTTTCTAGAAATAAATCCTTCTTATGGTGGGAAACGGTTGTCTTTGGGAAAAAAATGTGCATGTGCAGTGATTTCCCAGCTGCAGCATTTGGGGTGAACACGAGCAAGCACTCTTCACCACCAAACAGTGGGATTTAAATTCACATACAAACACATCTGACAGGAGGATTTGGAGTGATACAGACAGACTAATCACCCGGGCAGCTCTGCAAGCAGAGGAGCAATCCTTGCTCCACAGCAGCATTAGTCCCCACTCATCTCCTCTCTGGGGGCCTTGCTGCACCCAGCAATATACCACCAGCCACACAACCATTTTAACTTGGTGCAAAGCTCAGGTTGAACCAAATGCCGAGGACGGCGTGTCCGTATGCACTGGCGCAGCCAGCTCCTGTCCCTGGCACTGCAGCTGCCAGCCTGGGCGCACGAGAGCCCTTCACCCGTGAATGTCACCCGGTGCCCCTGGGCAAAATGAGCCCAAAAACCATCACAGCTTGATCTGTGGTAGTACTTCTATTGGCTATTGGTAGTATTGCATGGCTATTACATGCCATGCAAACATGGTGATTAATCAACTAATCAAGGAAAAAAAAAAAGATATTTCAGCCAATGAAAAAGTTAGTAAATATTTTGGGGTTTCCTCATGGCCCCAGTGAAGCCCCCAGTTCTGAGAAACTTCCTGCTACAACTTTTCTGGTTTCTTTGCAGGTATCTGTCCCACACTAGGGTTTGGGAAGGTTTCCTTTCCTACATCTCGACTTGTTCCTCCACCAAAGCAAATAAATTAACATCAAGGACAAGCTACCACTTCAGTTTGCAGCTTTCATCTCAATTTTCTTACATTTCACTAGAATTCTTTCTTTTGAAAGCCAGCCTCGGAGCATTTGTCAAACTACAAGGTGCAGAAATGTGTGGTACACTGCAAACAGAGTCAACAGTTCAAAATTATATGTTTTAACCAACATATACAGCACATCCAATTTGTGGGCTCATTTATTACACTGTTATTTATTTATTTGTTTATTTTTTATTCTCAAGACTATTCCAATAGTACTTATTTATCTTTAATCAATTACTCTCTACAGATTTTAACCAAAAAGGCTGGATAGTGATGAGTCTTTCCCTTAGAAATTTTGAAATAACCAAAGACATTTTAAACCATTTCCAGAAGATTCAGAAAAAAAAAAAAAAAAAAAAAAGATGCATGAGCATTCCCTTCAGTCTCAACCCGTTTAACTTATCCCTCACTGAGCTCTAATTTACCTGTGTTTTTTCCTTCATCTTGTTTCCAATAGCACGTGCAATTCTCAGCTGCTGCATCTCTTCCTTCTCCACAGAAGTCCATGCAGCTGTGAAAACCCAGAGTAGTTTTCTCTCTAGTCTCTCCAGGCCTTCCTGGTGTAAACCTGTGTCTCATCACATTGTTATCCTGTGAGAAATCTGGAGGGTTTTCTGTCAAAGTATCTTTATTTTCTACTTTTATCCTGGCTCCCTGAGGACACAGGTCTCAAACAACTGCGTTGCTAGTCTGCTATTCCTCCCACACCTCTACCTTGCTATATTCAACTTAATACCTTGAAGGCATTAAGTTCCCATGAACTTCATGAAAATAGGCAGCCAGGGCTTGACTGCAGTGACTGAAGGACAGCAGGAATTCAATTACAGCGTTAAGCACTAGGGAAACCACATGAGATAGATGGCTACTTTGGAAGCTCCGAGGGACAGGAATATAAAGATCCCAACTCAAACCTTTCCCAGTGCTGATGAGAATCTTTCTGCTCATTTCCCTACTTTTAGACTGTGTTTCTGATACACATCAGTGTGTTCTGAATATTTCTGCAGGTTGATTTCTCACTTATCCCCCAGAACTGATCAAGGGATTGTATTTATGATGACCATAAAACTATGGAATACTTTGTCAACAATAATTACTTTTGCCGAGTTGAACTTAGTCTCACAAAAAATATTAAAACTTCTATATTTTCTTAACTAGGCTTCAAAAGATTAATTGTTAAGTTCAAGGTATTCTTGCAAAGCAAAATGTCACAAGTAATTCCTATCCATTTCATATTTACAGTCTCAATGTTCTGACAGAACAAGATGGTTAATAGATTTTTAGAAGCACAATCTTTGGAAAATCCTAAGAAATCTTTTTTAAAGAAGCTCCTTTTATAATCCAAGCGTTTAATTTGTATTTTGATATATATATCAGAATACATTAAGCCAGTAACTGAGCATCAAATTATTTCCATTTATCACATCTAGGTGAACATGTACTTATTTCCATTTATTGTATCACATTTGTATCTGTAATATCAGTGGGGTTGTAACAGGTTGCCAAGTGTTTTATCAGTGTTCTGTATGGCTAAAGTATCTTTTCTAATTTTATAGAAATTGTTTGGGTACAAAAACACTTCAACCAAGCAATTGTCTTAAAACAAAGATACCTTTATTCTCATCTACAAAGTCATTAACATTATTTTTTGGTCAAGTTCTCATTCAACAAATTAGCACGTCATATTCCTCTTATCCAGCTATTACAAATGCCTTCTTCCATGTCGCAGGTAAATGCTTTCTACCTCCACCTTGCTAATCCACACAGCTACCAACCAGACAAACCTCTGACCCTGGGGAGAGCCCAAATCTCCTGTTCTTGCCACCTAGCGACCAACATCATCTGCATGGTCAACATAAATCCCTCAGTTTCCTGAGGACAACAACAGCCTGTTGACCTCCTCCAGCTCCTCAGGATTTCCTTTGCAAGAGCAGCCACTTTATGGCCGGGTTTCCTGCTGGGCCTGGTCACATTCAAACTGTGCTCTCATCAGGGGACAAAGTGTGGAACTGGTTAAAACACCTGGAGAAAATCCAATCCAGTTTCCAAAGCAGCTATTGATTACTTGGTGCCTTTGCACATCCCTGAACTCTAAGAAGTTATTTGTACTCGGCAAGTGCTCAGAGGTTTCAGCTGAAAGCCAGTTTTCCCACCACTAATAACCAGCTTCTGTGCTGGAATTACCCTGCAGATGTGATAAGACTCTCTCTGCCTCAGAAAGGAAGCAGGATATAGACATCCCTCTCCCACGTCCTCTCACAGACGTGAAATCCAGCCCCCTCTTTCCAGCCCTGCTGTTGCACATCCTCTGTGTTGCAAGGACATGGCTGCAAACCCAGGATGCTCCCCAGGAAGAACTGAGACACAATTGAGACTCCTGTTTCCCCTAGCATCAGAGAAAAGGGAGAGGAAGGGGTCTTCATCGCTTTGCTTAGACCTGCCTTCTGGTGCCTTCCTGGGTGCTGCAGAAGTCAAAGGAAATGCAGACCAAACCATTTGATCCAAGATTATTCCTCAACTTAATTTTCATTACATTCTTCCTTCAAATAGAAGAATTTTTATACTTTAACAGGGTCTCCACTACCTCGATAAATAGCAGAATTTAGGGCCATTAAAAACAAGAGACGAGTTGTTTGACTGCTTATCTCAGTGGTAATTTACTTTCTAACTGAAGAGGCATAGAGCTGCAAAATGGGAGTTTTTTTGCAGTTTATGCCTGACTTTTTTAATGTCTGGTAAAAATCATGTTATGGAACCTTTTGAAAATTCATTGCCCCCCTTCAGCAAGTCTGACATTTAGTGATTATTGGTGCTGGAAGATCTACTGGCACTGTTAGGCAGAAAAAGTTTGGAAATTGCTTCCAGGGAACAACAGAGCCCTGATTTTCAGAGTGCTGGAGACTAACAGATCCCTTTTATTGCATATTTTTAACATCCACAGGAAAAAGGAAAAAAAAAAAAGAAAAAAAGAAACACACACAATCTGCAAAGCTGAAAAAGGAAAGGAGAAAAATATCCTTGATTAAATGCAAATCAGAACAGGGCTTCACTCCCAGCTGGTTGAAGTCAATGGTAAAAAGTGTCATTACTTCAGTGTAAGGATGATCAAATGCAAGAATGCTCCAAGACCAGTTTTGGGCCTAGTTTAGGTGGAAAACAGCTGAGAGTCGCCCAGCTGACAAGGAATAAGTGGCTCCTTCCTTGGAATGGGGGTGTCTCACTTGGGGGCTACCCTTGAGAAACTGCAGCCTTTAGTTCTTGTGAAAGCTCCCAAGCCTTCGTGTCCTGCAATAAACCCTCACACATGTGCCTAAAAGAGTATGGAAATTGCCAGTGGGAAATTAAGCTTTTTGTGCACGACCTACGGATGATGCTCCTCAGTGTGTAGCTAGCAGAAAGTATTGGTAAGGTTGGGCCACAGCATGAGTAAAATTGTTCACCGGTAGCAGGTTTTGCATGGGACTTCATGTATTGAGAAAGCTTTTGCCAAGATACTTTAGTTGTGTTCATGCTCTGTAGTGTTCATGCTCTGCAGTTATAGGAGTAGAATCATTCAAATGTTGTTTTATCTATCGATTAGCAGCAAAACATTACAGCAAACCAAATCACCCACAACCTTTGTAAAAAAGGCATTATTTTTCTCCACTCTCATTTCTCAGTTTCCTGCTTCCCTTTTTCTCCAGATTTTACCCACCATACTTTGCAAAATTCACCCTTTCTAGCTAAATTTTAGCCTTCATTTTTCCACTTAGCATTATGTCTGTTTAAACCCATAAGTTTTGGTGCAACCATGACAATCCAGCTGCTCCGTCAAAGTGCTCTTGAAGTTCTGATTGATATTTATTCATAAGAGCCCCTCCACGGCAGAGATGGGGCAGCAGCCCTCAGCTCTTGGAAGCGGCACGTTCACGATGCATCAGCGTTTCCTACGCGCGCCTGCAGCTGCAAGGGGTGCTTCGCTAACCACTTTACTGCTGCAGGATGTGGGTTTTTCAATACACTGATCTTGCTAAATAATCTGTAATGAAAGCAGAAAAAAAATGCTTTCAGGATTGCAGCTACAAATAAAAATAGGAAAAAGGAGGGAAGGAGGGAAGGAGGGAAGGAGGGAAGGAGGGAAGGAGGGAAGGAGGGAAGGAAGGAAGGAAGGAAGGAAGGAAGGACAAGAAAGAAAAAAACAGTCTTTCAAAGATCTCATTTTCAGAGCCAGTAGGCTATCACAGTTACAAGCAAAGCCACAGGGTACTGCAGAGATCATGGCAATCTGCCACATGAAATATGTAAAATTCTACAAGGAGTAATGCTGAAAATTGTGCTTTACACTGTATGAAATTTCTTAGACACTGTTATTTAGAGGTAGCCAAGCAGTGTAGTGTTTTCAGAGAAGTACAGTGGTCTTTGCAACCGTTCTTTTAAATGCAATGACTGATGTAAGAGAATGATCCTACAAAGCAGATTGAGTCATTTGGGGTCCAATGAGCCAGACTCAGCTCTGCATGCAGTCCATTTACAAGCTGTGATGTTGTAACTCAGGCTCTTCGTATATGAACTTTTTTCATGTTTTCAGGAACTCTGAACTATTCTATATTTACTTCTAATTGTCTATCATTACTTGGGATAAGACACCATAAGCACCTTTCAGAGATGCCTGCATTTGACTCCTGCAATTTTGGCTTTTTTAGCAGATTCTTATCTGTGAGCACAGAGGTGCCAGACCTTTCAGGGCGGTTTTGCTCTCCCTAGGTCAGGCAGCTGCAGGTCAGCTTGACTCTGCTGGGTGGCATCATGACACTCCAGTGAGCCATTACAAGGTGCCAAAAATTTTTCTTAGGTTATGTCGATATCTACCAAATAACCCAATGCCAACTTTGCTGAGAGGGCTCAAAGCCATAGGCCATGTTCATGAGCAGGAAGGAGGCCTGGAGATGCCCTGAGGTGTCCCAGCTACCACCAGAGGGCTAGAACATGGGCTGCAGGGTCAGTGGAAGGCCCAGAGCCATGTGAAGCGCTTCTATGTGGGCAACTAAACCTTAATCCACACGGTCAGGGGGCCCCAAGGGAGGTTCAGCCAAGCCAGGACCTGTTAATCCTGAGTGTTAATCCTGAGCCACTTATCCCTTCCATCCACACAAACTTCATGGCTGCCCATAGCTTTATTGCCTCCCTACTCCTAGCAGCACCACCACAGCAGCTCATTTCCAAGCCCTCTTTCATGCCAATGGGGCTTCTTTAAACCCTGTGGAAAATAAAAAGCCAAAGGCTGCACTGTGCTGTAACAGGCACAGTGTGATTGAATTAAAACGCAACAGCAGCTAAATAATTATCACTTTACTCCATTAGGCCACATTCATAAAGCAGAGTTATCAGCACTCAGTGACTTTCAACAATTATTTTAAATGTTTTTTAAATGTGTTAATGGGGAAAATTTATGGAGTGTCTCTAAAGCAGCCTGCTTCTGAAGGATTTATTCATCAACTGTTCATTTCTTCCTGCATTAACATTTGCAAGTCAGTTTTTAAGGAAATTTTGCATATTTCCATTCATAATAATTAGGCCGTGTTTTAAAGTATAAATCTCTAATGAATAAATGTTGCATAGAAGTGAGAAACACTTTTGGTCACCATTCAAGAAAAATACCTGAATCTAAAGGGGGAGCAAAGATTCAACTTCTTAGTGCTGGGGACAGATTCAAATGCAATGAATGTGGGTCCACCACACACTGACTTTTGTCACCCCATTTAGTCATTCTCAGCATGCCAGACCATCGGAGATATGGAGGTCAATGGGAGAGTAAAGCCTGAGGTTGCCTACAACGCATTGCTTGCTCAGCATCATTGCTCCTGGACCAAGAAAAACAATGAGGATGATGATGAAGATGATGACTGCCACATTAGAGGAAGGAGCCAGCTGTTCAGGAAGCACTTTCAAGTGCACTTAATGACCAAGTACCGGAAAGTGAGGCTGCGATATTTACTTATTCTCTAATGGTGAATATCCCTAATGAATGAGCGAACTGTTAGAAAATGTCCATAGATGAGAATGCATTAGACAACAACAATTTAGCAAGCAGCACAGGTATGTAGGGGATTCATTCACAGTCCGTTGGGAAAGATAGAAGAGCAAACATTTCAGTAATGAAATTTTAAATTGATTCTAAGAGAATTTCTTCACCTTTATTTCTTAAAACATTACAGAGAATGAAGGGAAGCAACTCCATTGTCAAAATGTTCTCATTGTCAAAAGCAACTCATGAAAGGGAAACTTCAACAGTGTGCAATCCATATTGGTAACCCCCTACATGATACACTTTATCTTATTCATAATAGCCATTTGTGATCTAAACAATATAAAAGACCTTCTGAGAATCTAAAACTATTTCTTTATTTAATTTGAGACACATTATATATCAGATCAATGATGTTCCAAGATTATTTCATTTCATAGGTAAAAAAATAAATTTAACCTGAACTCCAGATTCATAGAAAGGTGTCTCATTCCTGAAGTTACAAGTTGCAGTTCTTGCTGCAGTTTTAGTGGAAGCAGGGAAAATCCTATGGCACAGAACTGATGGGTATTTGCACTAAAACTTTCTCAGCTATGTAGGGGGCTCATGTTCTCCAAAACGTGGAGGAGCTGGGGGACTTCTGAGAGCTTTAAGGCACACAAAACCCTTTGCAGTCCTTCAAAAATATCCTCAGATACAAAATAAGTAGGAATTATTTTGTGTGTGCGTTCTGCAAAGCCCAAAGCTATCAAAGGCTTGGTTTAAAATAAAACGAGTACTTTAAAGAGGAAACATCAGAGAAGTTTACACACTATCAGTGCCAAGAAATCCATGGAGTCAGTGGTGAGAGGGAAAGCCTTCCACTAGTTGTTTCCTATAGTCCTTATTCACCACCTTCTCTGTCTTGCTCCTTCTTCCTAGTGTTCCAAGCACATAATTCTAGCCCAGATCCCAAACCAGCTGCTGTAGAAGAGCTCTAGTGCTGATTTTTATTGCAACTTCCTGGTAACCCAGAAGAGCAAAAGAGCAAAACTTCTCTGTAGGTGGATCACAGGCAGTTTGTGGACAAGCTCCCATCACAGAAAACAGCCAACAGTGGGGCAGAAAGGCAAGTGGTTCAGGGAAGCTGGCTGAGACTCATTTCAAGCTCCCCTGCATAAATAAAGAACAAAAACTCACTCCTCCTTTCACACTCATAGCTCCCAGTAAAAAACACAACAGGAGAGTTTTTCCATGATTTGCTGCCTACCACCACTTGTGCGACGCACACTAATATTGCTTTCTGATGGGCCTCATGAGCACATGTCAAATATTCACCTACTCAAAGAACCAGGGGAAGGGAAAACAACAACAGCAACTCAGACCAATTCAGCATGATTTTCACTAGATACTAAGTAAAAGACTACGGTTCATAGATGCCTTCAAAGTTGTAAATAGGCAGACATGATGTTTCAGCTTCATTGTTAAATGCATTGCTCTTTTCCAAGAGCCACTAGTCTGCACTGCTCTCCAAAACTACTTTTCTTCCTAGGCACAAATATGCACAGCCAAGTAAGTTTGCTTTGGTTTTCACTCAACTCATGTGCAGCACTGCCTTTAATTGACTGGTGTGCTGAACAAGAGGAACATGTGCACTTTGATGAGTTTAAAAATAAACAGCCACCTTGATAGTCACAACTTAGACCAAGGTAACATTCCGCACCAACTTTACCCTGCTGAGGTAGCACCAAAGACTTTCAGTAAAATCTCAAAATAAAACATCCATGAGGAGTTTTGATTTAGCTACTGTGAAGATCTGGACTCTAGTGTCAACTATTGCTTCTGGATTTTTAGTGTTTTGCCTGCAATAGAAAAATATGGTTGTATTCAGCTGTTCTGCTGTGTCCACTGCAGTGCATAATCCTTATGGTTTCATCCACACTTGAATAAATGTTACCCAACAGCTGCTGACCTCAAAAGGCTGTTAGTTGTTGGCTCCCTTTGGCATCTCTAACGAAGCCGTGGTTTCGTTCTGGTCACCTTGCAAGCATGTTTGTCACCATTCTTTGACAAAGATAAACACCATGTTCTCTAGTGCATTTTTATGTTATCACTGCTTTATTCTCTGCAAAATACAGATCTAAAAATCGTGTTCCATTATGAAGGATTAGAGGAGTAATGCAGGGTAATAAATCATTTTCATTATTCCCATTGCAGAGAGAAATTGTAAGGGGCTTAATTCAGCTAATGTGGCTAACCTCTGTACATCTGAGAATTTAGAGGTGAGGTGTTTATGTGGATTTAGAAAAGTGCCTTTGCAAAAAAATCTCTTAATCTATGGTGGAAATTGAAAGACATGATACAACAAAACACTTTGGTCAATCTAAAAGGGAGCCATGGGTTAGGGATTTGGGCCAGACTGTGCTCTTCTTTAGCTGACAGCACCAAGTACAAGCAACACTGTCTGATGCTGATGTCGCCTCTGTGACTGGCTGGCAAAAACCTAATTTTTGCCTGTGCCTTTTGCCTCCTGCCTTTTTGGAACATTTTTCGTTTTGGTTTTGAACAAGTTGGGTGATCGCAACAGTGTCCACAGTTCCTCATGGGAAAGACGGCTGATAGAGATATCCCATGGGGGAGCGTCTAACCCTTAGCTCCTGCGTTTATTTCTTCTGTTTTGAAGAGCTGTGCTATAAAATGTGGGGTATATTTTCATTTATTTTTACACCATTTAATTATTTGCCACATGAGGGGAAATAATAGAAAATATGCCACAATTTGGAGAAACAAAATCACGTAATTAAATGTGATAGAAGGCTCCGTGACAGTGGTACATCAACCACTGAGCAGTGTTGCAGAATAACTGCTCTTTCCTTCATTAACACCTATACATGACCAGTAGTCATTCTCCTTCAGTTGTGTGTGGATAGGAAAGGGCTACATTTCAATTCCAAGTTTTCCCCTGTGGCCTTCATCATTTTATTGAAACAAATTTTATTTTAACTCCCGAAGTTTTTTCTCCCACAAAGCGCTAAAAAACAGCACTTTTTTGTTTAGGACTGACATTAAATCAGCAGTGGGATCCTCTAACATTGGCATCTAAGTGAAAGACTGGGACCAGCAATCATGGTTCTCTTTAAAAGTGCCATTTGATAAAGTCCTGTCAATCAGTTCTCTGGAGTTTAAAACAATGGTACTCTGAAGTGATTTTGCAGTATCATAGAGAGAAATAAAGCAAGGAAATTGCAGTAGTAGCTCTACCGATCAATATTTCCATTACACTAAGGAATAAAAAAACCTTGTTTGATTTTTCTGTGGAAAGGGATTCTTCAGTATTGCCAATGCCATTACCTGCAGATGAACGTAATTCTGGATGGGACAGTCAATTTCCACTTTCAATCACACGAAGGGAGAGCTGGGCAGAAAAGGACTGGGGGTCTCCACAAGTTCTTGGTAGACAACGTAAGCCAGCAACATGTCGCAAGGGAAAGGGAGCCTGTGGCACCCCAGGCCACACCAAGACAAGGCTGGACAGTAGCAGCCTGGCCAAGGGAGGTGATCTCACCCCTTTTCTCAGCTGGGTGAGACACACCTGGAGCCTTGGGTCCAGTGGGGCCACCCAGTATGAGAGGGGCCTGGACTTACTGGAATGAGTCCAGTGAAGAACCCTGATGAAGGTGACTAAGGGCTTGGAGCATCTGACATAGGAGGAGAGGCTGAGAGAGGTGACCTGTTCAGACTGCAGAGGAAAAAGCTCAGGGGGTAGATACCCCCAGCAATGTGCACAAGTGCTTGATGAAGGGAAAAAGAAAAAGAAAAAGAAAAAGAAAAAGAAAAAGAAAAAGAAAAGGAAAAGGAAAAGGAAAAGGAAAAGGAAAAGGAAAAGGAAAAGGAAAAGGAAAAGGAAAAGGAAAAGGAAAAAATCAAATTGCTTTCAGTGCTTCTTTTTGTGCTTCATTTGTTTATCACTGGAAGGGTGACTGAACACTGGAATAGTTGCCCGGAGAGGTTGTCGAGTCTCAATCTGTGCAGATACTCAAAACCTGTCTGGATACAGCTCTGAACAACCTGCTGCAGCTGACTGTGCTTAAGCAGCGGGATTGGATCTCCAGAGGTCCCTTCCAGCCTCAACCATTTGGTGATTCTGTGGAAATGTGGCTATAAATCAGGGCTGAACATCCACTCTATGGGGAGGTACCTCCTGCAGACCACAAGGAGCTTTCTAGCCCGCATCTTTTGCCAAAACTCCCAATTCCCTTACACAAAGTCTTGTGAGTGGTGATGTCCCTGTGACTGGGTGTTTCTACAGACTTTGGAGATTTAGGACAACCCCCGTGCCAGTGACTCCAGTATCCTGAGTGGTGTAGCCAAAACCGTCACCTTCACAGCCAGGGATCTCTGGGCACATTTTGACCTCTCAGTCTTCCAGGTGCATGATTAAGCCCTCAGGAAAGCTCCAAGTCTCTCTCTGTTCCTCACAGACAGCTTTGACCTCTTCTTTTGCTCACTCCCTACTCTGCTCTACAGGTACAAGCAGCATGTTTTTAATCTCAGTTTATGTTCCTAACTTGTGTAGTGGCACTCAGAGTAACTCTCCTCAATTGCTGCTTAGCTTTAAGGCCACTTCTTAAAAAATGAGGGTCTATGCACTCAAAACTTCTCTTTGTCCCATATTACCTCGGTGGGTGTAATAAAATATTACTTCTTTCCACAAACCTGGCTTTGCATCAGAAAGCATCCCATTTCAGTTCCCCACAGCCAAACCTATGAATTTATTAAAGCCCCCAAATCAGGTTTCTGTGACTCCATAGCAGCCCCATGCAGTTTCCCTAACTGGTTTTCTACAGCTGCCTCTCTTCTGACAGTAACTTACTCCCTAATTCAGGAGAAACTTCCTTCCCCTTAAAAGATAACCTCTGGTGTTGAGTCGGGGCTGTCAGCTGAGGGAGCCACTTGGATGGCAGCAACAGCCCCTGATAACCTCTGCGGGATGGAGAAGGGGAACAGCGTTTTTGTTTCCAGCTTGCACAGTTCCTCTAACTGCTGTGAGGGCCAAGCAAACAACTGATTCATAAAGTGCAAGATAATGTGGAAAATTACAATGCTGAGAAATAACTAATGCCACAGCACTCCAGAAAGTGTTAAGCTCTTTTGTTCATTAATATATATCTTGCATAAACCTCTGTGGCCACACTGAGGCACACTGCAGTAAATGCAACAATTGATAATATCTGTCATTAATAATTGAATTTAAAAAAAAAAAAAAAAGTTAGATTTTTTGCTTCCTGGATAAGTTCATAGGATTATGCATGGAGTAAACAAGGACAAGGTTTTGCTCTCAGCTCTTCCCTAGAGTGCATATTGGCAAGAGCCCACAAGAGCGCGAGCTGAGCGCTTGCTTACACCCAGGAAATCACAATTTAGGCTGCAAAACGAGGCCCATCTTGGCTGCAATGATGCAATGTAACCTCCTGGCCACTAGTGCCACCAAGTTTTTCTCTAGCACCTGTAGTGCTGGTGCTGTTAGGGAGCATAACCATGCAACAGCCTTCAGGTTTCATCCGTTTGAGCAAGACGGTGCTTCTGGATGAAAGGAGCAGGGCACCTGTAACCATACAATCAAAGCAGCTTTTATTTTTGTTCCCTTCTGCTCTTGCAGTTGAATTGCATTCAACTGTTGCCACAGGTTATCGTTCTGAACTTTTCAAAAATGGATTTTAGTTATTAGAAAAAAATATACTCTTCAAGCAGAATTTCTTCCCATTTTCCATTAGCAGCACACACACTTGGTGAGAGTTTTCATTTGAGCATTGTCATTAGGCACAATTATTTTAAATAAACATACTCTGCATATTCTGCATATGTTAGCCCAGCCATATTGGATGCATTTGAAGCCTGAAAATTCTCTTTCAGTGCTCACTTGAAGTGCTTGTTCAGTGCTCAAAAAATCCTTGCTATGTGAGAGCACTCAAGCACATTTTTATGGCATCTCTGTAGATTTATAAGCTTTGTTTATCATAGATGTATTACACACATGCTAATAAATCAACACCTGGTCCCCAAAAGTAGGGACCAGATAACAAATGAATATGGAGATGTTCCAAACCCGCCTGGATGCCGCCCTGAGCAGAGGGGTTGGACTAGATGATCTCTAGAAGTCCCTTCCAACCTCAATCATTCTGTGATTCTGTGAATATTTTAAAAAATATGTATTTTCTTTTTGAATTGTCTGAAGCCTGAAGATGTTCCAGTTAGTCTCATGTAGTTCACATGACCAGAGGGATAGTGGGCTGACTAGGCTGGGGAGCAGAACTAGGATGGTAACAATTAATAGAGCCTGGTGCCCAGACCATCCATGATTCTGATAATGAGGTGATATTTAGAGAGATGATATGCGTGAGAAAAAATATGTGTTTTTAAGCATTTTGTTGTCAGTGTTTAGAACCAACACAATTCAAACAAAGGTTTACTTGTCATTTTACTCAGTGTTGTAAAAGTCAACCTTGACACATCAAAAATTACATCAAGAATCTTTGCTACCATCTTAACTTCATTACAACTGGCTGCCTTAAATTCAATCTGTTTTTGAAAGGTAAACTTGTAGCTGAAACTACATACTGGCAAAAATACTGCATCAATAGACACTTAAATAAATTGCCACATCCAGCTGATAGGACAGCCTAAATTCGCATTTTGTAACTTTAGTTTTTAAATATGTACAAGTACTAATTTTCCTCTGCTTTTTTTTCTCACATACTCCTCAAGTTTATAAATTACAACTAAGACTGCAGTTTTCTTCAGTAGTTCTTATGCCTTAATGTTTGGGCAGTGAGCACTGATTGAGTTTTGCTACATTTAGATCCCAAAAAAACATCTTGTAGGGACTGGGCTCTGCAAGCACATCACATCATTCAACGCTCAGAGAGCATAAATTCTGCATTTTGGCTGCATTCTGAAGCTGTTTTCTCCTTTAATTTCCTTATCAACAGTCATCAACTTCAGTTCTGAATGCTGATTTCCTTATAACGATATAAATATTTCATATTGCACATACCATGATTTCATGCATAACAGCATACTTCACAGAATCACAGAATCACAGCATGGTTGAGGTTGGCAGGGACCTCTAGAGATCATCCAGTCCAACCCCCTGCTCCAGCAGGGACACCCAGAGCACGGGGCACAGGGCGGCATCCAGGTGGGTTTGGAAGAGAAGGAGACTCCGCAGCCTCCCTGGGCAGCCTGTGCCAGGGCTCTGTCACCCTCACAGTGAAGAAGTTCCTCTTCACTTGGAGATGGAACTGCCTGTGTTGCAACTTGTACCCATTACCCCTTGTCCTCTCACTGGCCACCATTGGGAAGCGTTTGGCCACTTCTTCCCTACATTCATTCTCCCCTCAGGTACTTACTCATATTGATCATATCCCCTCTCAACCTTCTCTTCTCCAGGCTAAACAGGCCCAGTTCACACTAAGCATTCAGAAGTTGATGACTGATGATTGCCCTACAGAGATGGGCACAACTCCCAGTGAAGATCTGGAGAGCTCTTCAAATGGCACAGCTCAGGGCAAGGTGGGACACCACCCAGAACTCATGTACCTTACTTAGATGCCTTTGATGTCATTACACTCAACAGAGATTTAGTCAATGTAGTCTAGAGAACAATTTGGTAGTTTAAACCTACGCATCAAGTGCATTCAGAGATGTCCTAAGCTAACTGCCTGCCTGATTTCCAGCTACCAGACCAGCTGGGTGCAAACAGCTCATAATCCCGCTTTGGTCTGCTCCACGTGAAGCTCTACAGCCATGTCAAGTAAAAGTACATGTTTATTTAGGCAATGCTATAGAGGCACACTTTGCTGAACCTCTCTTTAGGCTCTGAGTAGATCTGCAACACTGTAGTAGGAGCAATCTGCACTATTCTCATGCTGAGCCTGCACCTAACCCCCTGATTTTAGATGATTTCATCTGGAGAAGTTCGCCTATGTGGAGCTGGCCACATTCTGGCTTGAGATGTTGCAACAACTCATGAGTCATCTATTTTGAAGGACTCCAGCGTACTTGTACATTTGTTTGAAGCTGGAGCTGAGTGAGCAGCAAAATGAGACTCTACTTCAGCTCATCAAACTTGTCCTTCAGGATGCATCCTTCTATTCCAAGCAAAGTAACAATGCCCTTCAATTTTTGGGAAGCTAATGGTGAAGCTTCCCATGGGGAAGCACTCCAGCCTGCTCCAGGATCAAGGCATGGAGCTATCAGGTTGGTATCAGCTCATTCGTAGCTGTGTTTTGTCTTTGGTTTCCCTGAAGTTTGCGTTAGGTGTGTGCTGCTCTGCTTTCTTCACAAGTCCACACAACACCATCTACATCCTGGGAAAGAGCTTGCTCTTCAGCAAGGCAGAAGGCATGAGGAGCCAATTTAAAGGCTTCTTAGTCTGATGAGACTGGAAATGAGACTAGCTAAAAGGGAAATAAAGGAGGCTTCAGCTGGATCCCCACTGACGCTCTCCTACAGAGCAGTGGTTGAAGAGGAGAGCTGGCACCAAGAACGGCCTTCAGCCACTGCTCAAGCCCTCAGTGGGCTCCTCTTCTTCTCCCCAGTTTACAGGTGCTGTAGGGTGGCTGGACAGACATTTTAAAAATATGGACAAACTCTCTTGGTTGTTTAGCCCTTTAGAAGAGCTCTCAGAAGCTGTGGTAATTAAAAAGAGAAATGTTTTGATAAGGTAGTCATGCATATGTATATATCTCCTATGTATATAAGACTCTGGACATAAAAAACAGTTGCTTTGTTACCAAAACAACTCAATTTCAGTACTTTCAGGTAAGAAATCAATATTTTTTTTTTCTGACAGACCAGAGTCTGATTTCCAGGCTCTGAAGCCGGTTTGGTTGGGCCTCCTGTGCTAAGGGTCACCTTTCCCTTTCCAGTTGCCCACTAAAAATGTGGAAGAGAGAAACGCTTAACAAAACAGGAAAAATATGGAAGTAGTCTGAAAAAACCTGCTGTTTCAGTGAGTCAGTGCTCGTGCTATGGGACAGTTTTGCTCAAAACTGAACTCAGAGCCTCTCCAGGCACCTAACTGGAAAACACACAGCAGAGGATCACAACAGCAGGAGACAAGGACACAGACAGGCGTGAAACTTCCTGGACCAAGAAGGTTTTAAAAGAAATAACCCTCTTTCAAGGAAAAAAGTGAAATCTTTCCGGAAAGTTAGCCTGAAAACGGTGGTAATTGCTGCCCAACTGGAAGAGGAGCATCCAGCCAAGGGGAGCGGAGCTGCACGGCCTTGGTGCCGTGTCCGCTGCCAGCAGGAGTGCAGTGCCATCTCCTGGAAGCACACAAACTGCTGGAATCGAGCCCAGATTTGGCCATTTCGGCTCAAATTCCCTTGTTTTTAAGGGACAACGTGAAACTCAGCATGAAGGGCCTAGGCATCGGGAGACCTGATCCAACAGAATTTATCTTGTCCACAGGAGATCCATATGGAAGTGGAAGTGCTTCTGATTGAAGCTGGAGGATATAAACAACCACAAGCACTCAAAGACTGCCCTTATCATGAAATTGAAATGCCATTCATCATAAACACATTACGGTTTAGATTTGTTACTGAAGTCTTTAAAGATGATTGAGAAATACAGAGCAACAAACACATTTTCACATATAAAACGCCCTTTTTGGAAATCACCATTATATAAAAATCTTACTGTGTGTTTTTATTTAACGTTTAGTGTTACAAAAATATTAAATAATTTTTGTTTTTGAGATGTCTGAAGTCACTTCCAGCAGAATGATGCCAATTATTTGCATGCAGCAAACACTTGTATTGCTTAAAAATACTAGTGTTGAAGCATCAGCAGGCAGGTATTTTAATCCTGCAGTTATATTATCATGTTAAAATACGCTTAGGTACTTTATACTCTAAATACACTCTAAATAGTAGGTTATGTGGCATGATATTTCTATTATTTGAGATTACATTGAAGAAACAAGAGCTTTTCCAAGAGTATGAGAATGATTTGTGTATTATTCCATTCATTGGAATATTGCACCCAAAGTCTCTCTAACCACGTCCAACTCTACAAAAATCAGAGGAAAAAATACATATAGTTACCAGATTAAAATATTTCAGCTATAAAAACTGAAACTTTCTCTGCATTAAAGGGTTTTAAGGCTTGATATTTAAGACGTTTCCTCCTTTTTTTCTAATGAAATCTAAATTATAGGTATTTTAATGATCCCGTCGATGTAATCAGTGGCATCTCTTTGGGCATTACGTGTCTCAGCTGGGTCGTGCCTGCAACCATTAAAAAGGTTTATTTGGAAACAATTGCCAAGTAGGTAAGAGGAAGCTATAACACCACCTTTTACACAAGGCAGCACCTTCCTTTTGAACACAAAACCAACCTTTAACCCTGTGCTTTGTTTGCCAGGACAGCCTGACAGAAACATTTGCATTTTCCTTTAAGAAAAGCCAGACTCCACCAGGACCTGGCAGCTCTCCGGCCACCCCATCAAACGGCTGTAGCCAAAGATTTATCAAGGAGACCCCGATGCTCTTCTCAGAAGCTCTATTTTTAATAAACTCGTTTCCACTGCTTTGTCAAAGAAATAACCAGTCCGCAAAACGGAGTGCATTCACTGCGACATCTTTATAGTCAAACGTATTATTCCGTATGCAGCCCTTGGACATTTCCTAGGGCTCCTATTCCTGTAAGTAACATCGGCTTTGTCAGAAATGAATTCTGTTTCCATTGCTATAGGCTGAGCTCCAGGTAGAACTACAGAGAAGCAGGCCAGATTTCAGCAAGGCCAGCAAGGCTGGTTTCTGCAGCTGCGTGAAGCAAACAAACCTTCCCAATAAAAGTCCACCATCCCAACACGTGCATGTGGGAACACTGCTCTAGCAACCCAGCAGTGCAGCTCAGATAGTGTGGTAATATCTGAGCTTTTAGAGAAATCAAATACCTGCTCTAGTACAGATTTACAGAATTGTGTTTTTCCTCTTATTTTAAGAAGCTGGGATTGAAAGGAAGGAGCAGCATGGAAAAGATATATATATATATATATATTATCTCGTTTAGAAAATGACCTGCAATCTGTAGACACCTATCTGTATAATCACCAAACATGAATGATGGAAACAACAGTTTTCCTTTCCAAGTGAGCAATCAAGGCTTTAGCCTTCTAACCAAGTCAGACACGTCTGCAGCAGCCACTCTGAGGCTCTTCTATCATTCAGTCCACTTAAGGTGCCAAAAGTAGTATCAAGGGAGAAAGCAGCAGCTTAGAAGGTTTTGCTTTGCTTTTTTCCCCCTGCCACAGGTACCAAACTCAAGCATCTCACCCTTCTGCAACCTCACTTCTACAGCTCCATGAAGTTCTGATCATAAATCAGAAATGAAAATGCACCGTCATCTAAGCCATGAAAATAAGTTTTCAACTCACCGTATTAGGGAAAAAAAAATCACTTCTGAGTTTTAGTTGGTAAAAACTATGCTAAGTTGATAGGCTACTTAGTCTGACTTATGGGAAATGCAAAACTTTCTCATCTTCTTACCTGCCCAGATCTTTTGTTGCTGTTGTTTTCTAACTTGTTGTCAAAAGCAGCAGCAGCAGGACAGGGAAAAGACCCAAAGCAGCCAGTACCATCCACGAACTCGCTCAAACAGAGGCAGAACTTGGCCATGAAACTGTTTTGCAGGCACCAAACATCAAACAGCAGCCTCTCACTGGCAAGCTGGTCTAGAGCTGCAGCACATACGCTTCTTCATGCAGCGCAAACGTTCAGGGATTCAGGGGACAAGGGACAAATCTACAAGCCCCTAGTCATGCTGCCCATGGAACATATTGTTTTCTCCTTGTGCAAATTTTTATTGTGGTAAGTTGGAAACATACACTGTTTTAAATGGTATTTTAAATTGCAATAAACTTTAAATACATTGATTGTTCACTGCAAGGGTGGAGTTGAACTGTGGACTTCTTCAAAATTGCTTTTAATTGCATTTAGGCATAGCATCTCTCAGAGGTCCCCGCGTAAAATTTAACATATGCAATTTGTAAAAACAAATAAAGATATATAGTCTCCCCAAGCAACCTAGCATACAATCTTAGTAAGGCTTGGGTAAAGAACAATGTCTCTGGGAAGACTTTCAAGGTTAAGACACAAAGGAAACATTCATTTCTTCATTATAGCAAGATTGTCTAGAGAATCAAGTGGGAATCACAGGTCACTTTTCTATCTGTCATCTATGTGCGAATAACATTTCTAGATTATAGAGCTAGAACAAAGATATAAACATTGTTTTTATCATGGGAAAGTCGATACAAATCAATGAGGGGAAAGYCTATCATAGCGACCAGTTCTTTTCCATTTGCACACAGGTACGAGGCTGCAGAAATTAGTATGTGTTAGGCATAGGATATTTCATAGTTACCTTAAGCAAGTCATGTTAAGGTATAATTTGATTAGCACTAAAAAAAAAAAAAGAAAAAAAGAGAGAGAGAGAGAGAGAAACAATACACCCAAAATAAACTACTGCTGGCACAATCAGATTCACGGCTCCCATATTTCATTTGTACCATGAAACTGAACCTCTTCAGGTCTAAAAGAATGATGACTTTGGATCAGAACTGAGATCTTTAATGTTTATACTGACTTTCCAGCAACATTAGAAAATACAGGTGGCTCCAGGGCAGATGAGATGCCTCACCTGTTGAATCAACACATTCAAGAACCAGCAGCAGGGTTCACGGTGCACAATTCTAATTTTCAATTTGCTTCTCAGTTTTCTTCTTTTATATTCCAGTCACAGACTACCTGAATGTACCAAATAAGGAAAAATCTGCCAACAGTAAGGAAGCTACCACATACAAATCCTTCATTTGGCTGCATAGACACACACTTCTTCATTTTTCAGAAGCAGAAAATTAGAAGCAGTGAAGCACTGAAACGCTAAAAAAATGTTTTTAAAGCTAAGAGGCAAACCAGAAATGTTTCCTTTATCGGAGGCAGAAACTCCAGGTTTTAAGCATTTGCTTAGAAGGCAATGTAGTAATACTGCTTTACCAAAAGATGCATCTTCAGGGGGAGCGATGCCGATGCTGCAAGCGTGGCTGAAGTGGTGCAAGGTTTACTCTTTAGCACGTGGTGAGAAAGCTCATTCCTGCGGCGGGGAATTGCTGTGCTCAGGTTTGGGCATGAACTGCGGCTTCCAGACATCAGCCCAGCTCCAGAGCCTCACACCCACCCAGCGCAGAAACCAGGCACCGCTCCGAAGGCCGGCAGAGCTCCAAAACCTCCAAAAATGCCTTTTTTAAAAGGAAAGCAGAGAGGTCGAGTAGCTGAACGGTGGCTTGGCAGGACACGGCAAAACACTGGAAATATTTCCCAGGTGAGTTATGAAGACAGCGCTGCTTGAAACCACAGGAATGTACATGGGTCAGTTCTTGTGGGGAGGATTAGTTGGGGTTTTTTTTGCAACTACATTCCTGTTAAGAGACATTAGCAGCTCCCAGGAAGGATGGCACCAAAGTGCCCAGCAATAAGTGCCCGCTAGTTCTTCAGCTGAAGATAAGCAAAGCTGGAAGCTGAAAGGAAGTCAGTCACACAGAAGATCATTTTTTTTAATTATTAAAATAAAAAACCTTGTGAAAGAATGAATTGGAAACTTGTTCTAAGTTTCCCAGGAATATCTTTATTATATAGAACTAAGCAACACAACTTAGTTCTTAAAACCTTCAGTGATGGTATCAAACTTCCTTCAAGTTCTCATGAGACCTCCACCTAGGAAAGGATTATTTCTTCAAAATAAAATATATAAGAAAAAAATAAAACTTTTTTTAAAGCTTTCAAAATAAAAGCCTCTTCAGGATTACCACGTCCCTTTGTCAAAATAACTGCAATATTTTCATGCCTTTTTTTGGTATACTTTTAAGCAGCAGGCAAGGATAGAAGTTAAATAGGCAGGTTCTAGGTTCACAGGCAGTCATAGTTTGCTAATTACTTTTTCCTTTGTTCTGTAATTCCAGTCTTCAAAAATATGATCATAAGCAGAACACAAAAGAAAGGAGAGTTCTCTTTGGGCTTTATGTGATGAAAATATTTGCACTTTCAGATTCCATTTTCCTTTTCTTTCATCTAACATCTGTATTCCAGCCCTTGTGTGGTTCTGAGAAACATGCTTGTGTTCTTCCCTGGCTCAGGGGTATGTTCTACAACCCAGTACATGGCCTAAAGTAACAGAAACCCTTGTTTCTTTTGAGGCATGGATGATTTTTCTGGAATGCAGCCTTCTCCTCCCCAAAGCTTGTGTGGAAGCATTAAAGCTTCATGGCTGGAACGCCTCTAAGAAAGAATAACTCCCTATGAAGACAAAATGCCTGATCCCCTTTAAGGACCTCCTTGCTTTGCCCACGCTGCTCCTGGGACATCAACTCACCTTCATTAGAGCTGAGAATCCTGATTTCTCTTCCCTCCGGACTTAGATACAATGAAAAAAAAACTAACTGCTGCTGATAAACAGTTCTGTTTAAAGGTAAAAGACAACTTGGGCTGTAAGCTCCTTACTGAGGGAGCTCTTCTAGAGCACCAAGGCGACGCTCCCAGTCACAAAGCTCCCGTGCCACGTCAAGGAGGAAATGAGGACAGAAAGTAATGAACAGAGCAAGATGTATCATTGTTCCAAAATGAATGTTAAAACCAGTAAACAACAAAAAAAGCACTTTTGCTCTGAAGTTTAAAGCAGGCCACGAGGGAATAACACAACCCAGGTTTCCAGCGCGATGGTTTGGTAGTTGTGTGAAACAGGTGAAGAGTAAGCTTTCAGTCAGAGTAACCAGGATCTTTATTTTTATTCTTTTTAAACTTCTAAGGCCACATGTTACTTTGCTTTTAAAAACGTTCCAACGTTAAGGGGGAGAGGGGGAAGTACCACTAAATATAAAGCGAGGCCTACAAAGTCACTACTACCAACCAGCTGACCACAGAAGGGTTAGCTTATTCCTAGCATTATGACCGAGGTGTAGTCGTATACAATACCCACATACACGAGCTTTTCGTTCACAATTCTGAACTGATTTGATGTCAAAATAACCCTTTGAGGCATGAGGAGCGATGTTGCCTACAGATGACCCCAATCAACCGCACACCAACAAGAGCTGCATTAGAACTCCTAGTTTGCATAAGCTCTGTCTCAAAGCACCTAAGCTCTTTCTATGTCAACCTCTATGCTAGGTGTAACATTCTCAAAAAAAATTACATGATTAAAGTGCAACATTCTTAAGGTACCTGTAGTTTTAAATGTATATTTTTGAAGATATCTCCCTTGCAAAGATTAGAAGATTTCGCACACAAGATCAGAGTGCGCTGGGCAACTTTTCCTACTGAAGACATTATTTTTGAGAAATAAAAAAAAGATAGCTAAAGGCAAGAATCTACATTTTGAGGAATGGCCTTTTTTTTTTTTTTTTTGATCTATATATTATGTGCAAGTTCATTTACTTCTCTGTTGCCTCTGTGCAAAAAATAAAAGAACAAAATCTAACCATACAAGGGATCTTTAAGAGATCCTTACAGAATTTGTGTTTTGCTCAAGGAGGTTGATTTCATATTTTAGTTTCAAATATTTAGTGGCAGAAGGAAAGTAAAAAGGCTAGTAGGATTTTTGGCATCGTCCTTAAAAGAATTTCTTGAACCTTATTACACTAGAAACCAAGAGTGAATCAGATTTATCAGAATACTTGCATATACAGTGATGAACACAAACCACTGCAAATCAGGCAATCCAGTGAACATCAGTGGAATTTGAACTCCTAACCTAATTATATGCTCCAAATACTAATAAAAACTTGCAGAAATTATGGTGCAGTTATGTCCTTGGTGAGCCTGTCTTCCTGCCTTAACACTGTGGAAATATCCCACAGCTTTCTAGAGAAAACTTTATTCTCAAGCTTCTACAAGTTACACGGAAGACTTAATTCTTAATATTGCCACCTGCTTTATCAGTGGTCAAAGCAACAAGTACTGTGTCCTGCAAGAAAACATGCACTAATAATACACTAATATATCCCAGCCTTCTCTTTTGTCCTTAAGCTTGCTCTATAGCAAGGAATTATGAAACAAAACCAACAAAATTCATACGCATCCTGTTCACCATCCTGCTTACCACGCGTTTTGTGTTTATCATACCATTTTCACACCTAACTTGAGGTCTGTAAGACATTTTAATGCACTCTGAGAACTTTACACAGAAGTACCAAGATAAGTTTGACAACTAATTAGCACAGCAGATTCTTAATTAGGAGTTTTGTATATTGCTGTAATTGAAGTAGATGAGTTGTACAGCAGGGGAAAATGCACCTAATTCACAGTGCTTTTCTCACCATATGGTTTCTCACTAGAGTCATCCATATTTTTCCATGACATTTAAATATATTGGTACAGTTAATCTCATTTATTTCTACTACTAGAAGACAACTGTTACATTAGTTTGAAGACTTTTGGAGACAGACAAAGCTACAGTTTCAAAAATTTCTACAGCATTAAAATTGTACTACGGAATGAGTTCAAAAACATCTTAGTTCAGGTCCTTTTATTAAAGTAAAATGCATCAATGCCTCTCTGCTTTCCCCAACCTGCAAGCATGTAAGACTAGAAATGTGCTCCTAAAAACCCCAATTCTTATGGAAAACTGTCTCAGAGGTCATAAAAATGCATGTTTTTGTTGAAGTCTGTAGCATATACCACATTTGTGTACTAGGGTTCCAAAATACCAAATAGCTAATAAAAAAAATAATAAAAAAATAAATCAGTTAACTAGGAAAAAAAATCAGAGCCGATTAAAAAAGACAACTGTGTAAAGTAATGGCAAGTCTTAATTTGAGGCAGTGGCTCCCACTGATGGTTCTGCTATTAAGGGTCAGAGGGACCTGCCAGCTGTCCCCTTGTCCCACACGACCTCTGTGTGCTACAGCACACTTGTCTCGCACTACCTGTTTGCTGTCTAACATTTCTCTTTCTCGACAGGCTTACGATGGCTCCAAGCCTCCTATCTCACCAGGTGGCCATAAGACACTTGCAGCACAGCAGTTACTGGTGGTTCCCTATGCCAGAAAACATTTTCCTAGGCACAGAATGATGGTTTGGGAATACTTGTCTAGGTGACACTGTGTGGGGCCTGGATGGAAGCTGTAGGATGAGGAAGAGGAGGTAGAAGCCACTTGAAACCTCCTCATGCACCTTTAGTAAAAGCAGAGTTGGACTCAGAGTTCAGCGGCCATCCAGCAGCTATTGCTCTTCTCTGCTCATTTTACCCCCATCTCATCCTATTTTCCTCCAATTCTCTGCTCATTTTACTTCCATCTCATCAAACTTTCCTTCAATGTTCTGCTTTGTCCACCTCAATTTCAGGGGATCCAGCCTTCGAGTCTGAAACACCCTGATACTGGTTGCTCCATGTGCTACAAGAGCATCCACAGACCACACCACTGGCATTTAAAAAAGCCCATTTAAGACAGCCAACCTCCATTCATCCTTTCCTGGATGAAGGTCTGGTATGTCAAAATACCTGAAGACTGCACTGACACAGCAGCACTGATTTTAACTTGCATTACGAATAAACTGCACATGCTGTTTTACAGACACTATATAATTGTAAACTTGGTCATGCAAAGTTAGTGTGCACAACGGGGACGCTGGTTTTCTAATCCCCACACTTAAAAATGACATTTATGTCTGCTTTTTGGAACTGTGCCCAAACCCTATATTTAATATAAGAAATCTTGCACAGATTTTTTGTCTGCCAACCAAATCAATTTATGAAGCTGAAAAAAAAAAGAAAAAAGAATAAAAGTCATACAAAAACATGGTGCACCTGGAGGGTTTCCCACCCACCTTCCTTTTTTTTGCCTTTACAAGTAGAAAGAGTGAATAAAAGAAAAAATAATCGTGGTCACAAAATTTTAACATTTTAATCCTAAACGTTACAGGGCAAATGGATGTTGGAACCTATTTCCATACACCATGCGTCAACTTTTTATTCCCAAATGTGGCCAAATCCACTAAAACAAGAGTGGTTAACAAACTCTGGATCATGGAAATACATTTCTGGAATAAATGCTAGAAAAGCAACAATGGGAAAAGCCAACGGTCTCCTTAAAGGTAAATAAAGTGGAACAATGTGTAGATTAGATACTTTTCTGTTTCTTACTCATAACCTGTCAATTCAGTGCATCATCTGGTTCAACATAATGGTCCCTGTTTTGGACAAACATTTAACTAGTGTCCATTGATTCCAAGTTAGTGGATGATGAATCTTTTTGGATACTTTCAAAGATGGCTGCCAGCTCAGGGTTAGAGCTTATCTGTGACTGAAATTCACTCATTAGTGGGCTCTTCTCTGCCTCGGGAATGGTTAGAAGCGCTGCGACTGCCCTCATAGCAGACCGTTTCAGTTCGTCTTGCTTTTCAAACTCCTGCTTCACCGAGTTTGCCTTGACCTAGGGCAGAAAAAATAACATACATATGATATTTTTACTTGATTCTTTCTCTACATCCATCTTAAAAAAATATATAATATATGTGTATGTGTGTGTGTGTGTGTGTGTATATATATATATCATTCCATCCTATCATTTTGGAGAGCTTTCAAAATGGCGCAACTGCTAAATTTTAGTAGTTGTTCACGTAAGGAAAATTAGGAAAATAAGAATAAAACTAATCTATTATTAGATACCACTTTTTTTTTTTTTTTTTTTTTTTTACCAGCAGTATACAACTGACTGAAACATGAACATTGCAAGTTAAGCAGAAGAGCTGAGCTATCAAACCAATTACCAAATTAAAACAGAGTAGCCAACTTGCAGTTAGCAAGGACAGTAAATAACGTTATCACAGTATTAGGACCCTGAAAGACAAGATTTCAACAAAAACATTGGCCTTTACTAGAACAACAAGTTAGTCTTCTGTTCCAAGCCTCACAGATGTTTCAATGATACAAATATAATTTGGCATTAAAGGCAGTTCCACTTCTTAATTTTAACATCATAGAAATTACATAATGGCAAAAGAAAGGTAAAGCAGGCATTAAACTGCTCTCAGAGAAATTAGGTGTACGCACATATGAAGAGCAAGGGGGGAACCAACTGTATCCCAATAACCCTGTAACTATATAAATGAAGAGGGACCAAAGAAAAATTCACCAATTTACATTGCCCCCATCCTTCAGCAACCCAATGCTTGTCTGCAGCAACGTGATCAGCAACAGTCACGGGGAAGAGTCAGAGAGTCAGCATTACATTTGCTGGGTTCATAACAAAACCTGAGACTTACAAGTGCCCAAGTGGCACCTGCCTTTATAAGGAACTAAAGAACTACCAACCAAAATACCAGAGAATCTAAAAAAAAAAAAAAAAGAGAAAAAAAATGAACTTATCTCCTTCTTTATATGAAACTTAAAAGAAACATTTAATACATATATAAGGCTCTAAATAATTACATTATATTGTCTAGCTACTGCAACTTATAGGAGATAACCCAAGTAACGTTGCAGCAATAGAACTAAACTCTCAGTAGTACTCTTCATATACAAATTCATGTAAATGTCCACAAATCAATACCACAGATCAACTCAAGAAGAGCAGATTAAATGTAAACCCGTACCTTGGTTGTACACGTAGCACGCAAAGGCTCAACCAGCCTATCCAGCCTCTGCAGCACTGCACTTGGGCACAGCGTAGACAGTCTCACCAGCATTAGGAAGGTTAGCATCTAGTTTGAGAGAAAACCAGTTCAACAGTCACATAAGCACTTTGAAAGGTATCTCCTAGAATGCTATGCAACCTAACAGCAGCATTAAGGAAAGTGGCAAATATAGTGAAATATTTAAGCACATGAAATACTCTTACCATTTCAGTCTACTCAATATTTAAAGTGTTTTGACTAATATACCACTTAGAGAGAGAAAAATGACACCCAACCTTAATGTCATAGTGATCCTTCAAGCCATCTTCAACATGGTTTAAGAACTCAAAAATATCTAGTCTGTCCAAACAGCTATCCAAAAGGGTATACATGCACTCAAAAGCTGCTTTTCGGATGTCCAATCCATCATCAACTGTATGCTTAAATGGTCCCATTTCCACCTGCATCAGCAAACAAAAGTTTAAAAGCAATATAGTTAGAAAAATTGGGAGTCTATTTGCATAGGTTTAGCCCTGTTTTTCCTGGTTCACATACCTCTCTGATTAGCTCCTTTCGGACTTTTGTCTCATTGTAGAGGTGAGGAAGCACCGTGTCCAACAGGTCCCTTATTAGTGATGGTTTATTGTGGGCGGCCGAGTTGAATGTCACTAGGGCTACTCTCCTGACATTGAGATCTGGGTCCTCCAGTGTTTTCAGAAAATCACCTGCAACCGTATACAGAAAGAAATCACCTCATGAGTGTTTTGCTCCCTACTTTAAGAGTATTCTCCCTTAGTTTTAGCCTTTCAGCGAGGTGTTTTAAGGTAAGAGTTATTTTGATGCAGCATAGACCAATATCTGCTATTTCAGCAGGACTATATAAATATAGATATCTAATTATATTCTTAAGAAAAATATTAATATATTTGAGTAATGTTTGGGTAATGTTCACATAATGAAAAAAAATAAAGAAAAATTCCAAATAAATAGCTATCATTTAATAATATTTCAACAGTGTGTTGGTTTTTCAAGTACAACAAATAAAGGAGTAAGAATTATATTTAACAGCTATGAAACACTATCTTTCCTTTTCCCCATTAAGGTCTCTTGGAAGATGCTTTAGAAACCTGCTGCCAATTCTGCAGTTTAAGAATTCAAGAAGCTCTCTCAAGGAATCTATCAATACTGTATTTTTAGCTCCTCAATTGGACATACACTAAGGCTTCCTAACTTGCCAGAAGATACATTAATGTAAGAACACCTCCACCATTCTACACACAGCACATTTTCATATTCCCTAGAGTTCTGGAACACTGCCTATAGTAAAACAAACACCTGCAGGAATATACTGTATTCCTCCCCACGACTGTGATGTTTTATTAACAACTTCTACAATGAACAATTATTTTTAAACTGGAGGTAAAACAGCAGTGTTTAAACACCTAAATCACCATTATACACACTAAGGTATGGGGTGCAAAACTAAAGACAGCAAAGACTTTTGAACTACTACGTGCTAAGAGTTTTTTTTAACCAGAAAGCCAAAATTTTTCTCTAGAAACAAAACAGCAACTCAGCTCGAGCTGAGGGGAGGGCCAGATGAAAAGTTCACAAACACAGTCAATTCTTTAATACTTTTTAAATATTTCAGCTCAGTGCTAAAAAATAATGCATGTCAACTGATGTCATTACCCTATACATAAAAACTTGGCTCTCTACAAAACTATGTGTTTTAAAAGATTAATCTTCCCCCTGCATTAGACTGAGCAGTATATACAATTTTATAAAAATTAAATCCTGCAATTGATCACTCTAAAACATTCACCATAGCATTATGGACAAATCTACACTACTGTTGTGTCATCCAAATGAGAACATATGCTATGATCAAAAAGCCACAGCTCCACAATTCTGTCATACTATAACGCTCCAATTACCTTATCCCTCTATAAAAATACATAGGCTTCCAATAACTTTCACACACCAAAGCATTATAGCACTGCCAACATCTAAACTTACAGTAAGCTCTATAAAATTCACACACGCTTATGGATTTGGAGTGACAGAATGTCCCAAATCATCTTAACCACTGTTGCAGGTGAAGAAGGAGCCTCCTTACACACACGCGAGCCCAAATAGCTGAGACCTTCTGCCATCATCACTTCAATACTTTCATCACACCTTTTTACTTCTCAGAATTCGAAGAAACTTAAATTTCAATAAAAGTGGCTATTGAGCAATCATTTTGTAATTGTTCCTATCAATAGCTACCAATTCAGACAACCTGCAAAGTCCTTTTTTGAAGAAGCAACAAACAGATTTTAAATGTAATTCTATTGCTTGGAAACTTAAAAGTCGTTACTTAAAACAAAAAACTTACCTATGCAGTTCTTCAAGAGTGGGTCTATGGGTTGTGGGTGGTCAGAAATAGTGAATTTAACGGCAGTAACCACCGAACTTCGAGCATACGATGACCCTAATAATGAAATATAACTGTGAATACTACAATAATATTAAAGCAGTACAACAGCAGAATTTCAATAATCTAAAGAACATCAGGTATTTAAAAAAATATATTCTTTAAGACTATTAATTATTACTATAAGCTTATTATATATTATTCATTTAATTATATATTATTAAATTATTTTATTATTTAATGTTATATTAAGTAATTATGTTATAATATTTATTATAACATTATTACTAAGTTTCTTCCACATATGTACTAATATTGCATTTTAAACAGAAAAAACAATTATAGAATTTTTTGTAGAAGGTAACATAGAAGTAAGGCACCTACTAGGACAGATGTTTTTAATTCAAAAATAGGTTTGCAAATTCTACTCATTAAAGCAAAAGCATAGGAAAATATTTATGCTGATAAGTTCACAATGTGAAACTCATTCACAAATTATGCACAATGATCCTCCACCTTCCTAACCCTTAAACATCTCAGAATTTTAATCTAAAGATTGGAAACAGTGCAGTTTATTTCAGCATGTCTATATGTTGCAATTGATCAGTCAAGTAATCCATTCTTCTTTTCCCCCTTATTGTTCCTTTTAATTTCACAGCTCCTTGATAAACTGAGCATTACTAGTTGAAATACCATTATCCCAAAGCAAAATATGAGAGTYGCTCATGTTACAGAGTTAACTTCCTCAAGGAAAAAGGCAAGAGCAATGGCTAGAAAGCATGTCCAGTAAAACACCTTGTGGAAAAACTCTATTTTTATACTTAAACTTCACATTGGTTGAGAGAAGAAAAAATATTTCTGAAATATCACAAAATTTAAGCACAGAAGTTATAAAATCAGATGCATTTCATTTATTAATAGGGAGCACGAGGCCATTAGCTCCAATATTGCCACTCACCTGATGCCAAGTAACCCTTCAGCCGGGGGAGCAGCGTCTCCGGGTCTATTAACGTAAGCTTCCCTAAGCACTCGGCAACAACGTTCCTTGTCCCCTCTTCTGCACATTCACAGTGTTTCAGGAGTAAGGCCCAGATGTTCTCAACATACGGTTTGAGACCAACCACTGATGCAGAGCTAATTATTTCTTTCAAGGAATGAAGGAGAAGGTATTGCCTCTTGGGTTGACTGGTTATCTCTTGCAAGACAAACGGCAGGTACTCGGGGAGGTTGCCAACACTAATACTGCCTAGYGCGTAAGACGCTGCCGACTTGACTTCTTCACTAGGAGAGGAGAACGCTTCTAAAATGACAGATTTCAGCTCAATTTGTCCACTGAGGTCAATGTGATGGCCAACTTCCCCAAGAGAAAGCAAAGCCAAAAGCCGAATGGAATCTGTGGACCTGGAGTTCTTGACATCTTGAATGAACTGACCTACGACAGCTGGTCCTTCCTTAGGGCAAGCGCGGGTAAGGGCAGCTACACATTTGGCAATGGAATAGTAAGACTGCTTGTGAGTAAGTGCTGTGCTCTGCGAGTACACTGGGCCCGTGAGCATGCGCAGCAGATCCATATACCCCAAATTATTCGTCCCAGTCACCACCAAAGCTTGGAAAAACTCTAGCATGGCACTAAGTGCTCCACCCTGGAGCAGAGGCGATCTCACCAGCCCAATAAGTTCGTTGAGAATGGACCCGCTGATCTTGGACAGGGAAGAAGGATATACTTTAGCCAGTGTTGTGAGAAAACTGATGGCCATCTGGGACACATGCATATCGCTCTCGCTAATGAGAGGTGGAAGCTCATCTAAGACAGCATCAATCATGGCGGCTGTCAGGCTGTCACTGTAATTTTTAATTAGAATATCTAGAGCAGAAAGAGTGCCCAGTTTCAAAGCTCGCTGGTTTTTTCTTAAAAAAGAGGCAAGAATAGGAACTCCTTCCCCAAGGACTGGCCTCAGATCTATCTTCAAAGGAGAGCCAGCAATCAGTGTCATGGCCTTCACGGTAGTTAACCGAGTGATCTCGTTCTTCAGTCTCTCTAGGAAGATCTGAAGGGTGCTGGGCAGGTCTGTGCCAAGGCTGTCGCCAAGGCTGCAAATGATTTGCCCCATGCAAGATATTGCCCTCTCTTTTACCTCCTGATCAATGTCAGCAGCCTTCAATCTCTTGATTGTACAAGTAAATAAATCTTTGATGTAAGGAGTAGCATCAAAGGAAGAAGGCTGGTCTAAAGGACGAATGACCTTCACAAGTTGTTGTGTAACCAAAAGAGCCTCTGATGTTATCTTGTAAAATGGGTCTCCAACACAAGCAACAACTGGAGGTACCAATGCTTGAACGTGAGGATGAAAGACTTGGGGAGAATGATTACAGAGGATCACATACAAACAGGACAGAGCATCTATCTTCAGATTAGAAGAACTTGATTTGTCATTCAGTGAAAAAATTATTCCTGTAAAATAAAAGAAAAAATTATCTTTAGGTTTATTCTCTTAGAGCATTTTAAAATTTCTGAGGGATGGCAGCTATAGGGTGCTGATATTTTTCTGCTCTCAGCCTTTCCCATATGTTTCCCAGTCCCTTCCACTGTTTTATTCAAACAATTACTCTTCAAGGTTCCTCTATGAAGAAAACCCACAGCRTGGACCAGCTAATGATTTTATAATGCTTTTTCCTAACTATAAAGGAACTCTCATCTTGTCAGAGCGTACTGTTCCTTGTTACTTTAAAATTCAGTATTTTGGTAAAAGGAAAATGAAGAAAAAATTTGATCATGAAACTAGAGGCAAATCATCTTTATTTCTAAATTTGGAAGAAAAAAGTTAATCTCAGAGCAATCCTTGTTTTCAAGGTTAATGGAAATACATCAGCTGAATATTTATATGTGTTCACACAGAAATGATTCTGCCAAATTCTTTAAACTGAAGCTCTACTTCAAACATTTATAAAATCATAGTCAAGATT
The DNA here is from genome assembly GCF_003342845.1 of Nothoprocta perdicaria. Taxonomy (NCBI): domain Eukaryota; kingdom Metazoa; phylum Chordata; class Aves; order Tinamiformes; family Tinamidae; genus Nothoprocta; species Nothoprocta perdicaria. The sequence goes on along the minus strand of NW_020456210.1, from coordinate 1,861,527 downwards.
TAAAGATTGAGAAAATTCACATGCAGGTTACTAGCAAACCTTTTTTTCAGTTAATAGCATGTTTCTCCTACCTGGTACAAGCACAGGAACATGTTGTGTTAGGGCTCCAGGCAACACATTTACCAGCTCGGTCAGCATGTTAAAGCAACACTGGCGGGTCTTCACACTTTTCTCCTTCATCTGTTTGTGCAAGGCTTTAACTATATTGGGAACCTGTAATCATCAAACTTAAGTTAATAGGTTAAATACGTATCATTTCTTCCCTCATATCACTGAGGGATATATATTCCCGGAGGTGAACGATATATCACTCCATTTCTCTGTAGAACTAGAGAACTTTGATTTTAAGCTTCACTCGAGAGTATTTATACAAATACTATCCCAAAAAGCATTAAAGCAATTTAAAAGGCGAGATGAAAAAAGCAAAAYCAGATTTGCAATAACAACACAACTGTATGGAGCAACATTTTAAGAGTCATGCTAATAATTCATTTGGGGAGGGAAAATGCTGTTCTTCAGCACTAACCATCCTTTTTTCCTTTAAATAAAACACCTGGCAGAAAAACAAGTTTTACCTTGATCATTAGATCTTATTTCATACTTATTTCTTACTTATTTCAATACTACTGAAGCAAAAAAATAAATGATTTTGCTCTGATAACTTGACTAAACTACGACATGTACGTTTTAGAGGTAAAAGCAAGCAACTAAAATCACAGCACAGCCTCAGGATATATTCCAAACATATGAAATCTGAACAGATAACCTGACTCTGAAGCATCGTCAAAGGCGTCTCTCCTTGCTCCATCGCATCAGGGTCGCAGAGCCAACTCTGCACAGGTCGAGTTTGCTTCAGAAGAGAAAGATACGCATGGAAAACGTCTGCTTTGACGTTCTCCTCCCGCTCTTTGAATCTGGCTATGAGAGCAGGGGATACAGTCTTGTAGAACTCGGGCAGCATCTCGTGGCGCGTGCTGACCACAGCGTCCAGGCACTTGGCCGCCGCGCGCCTCACTTTCCAGCTCATGTCATCATCATCACTGTACTCATCATCGCTCCCTGGGGAAAAAGAGAAGTTACACACGTGTTCAAGCCCAGACAATCAAAGCATCCAGTTTCATTTAAAAAAAATAAAATACACTTCGATTCTTTGTGTAACAAAAGTCAAATAGTTGAGAAGAGCATGCTAAAAAATATGTACCTAAAATGTTTTTTTCTGCTTATTTTCCTCAAAGTAATTTTACACCTCTAATTTATTTAGTAAATTACTATAGTAATTTAAACTACAAAAGTAACAGAGTGCCTCCTTGCCATATTTACAGCCCAACTACTGATTTAAAGCATATTCCTCTTTATTTGTCACACAAGCAATAAGGGAGCAAAAATTACTAATTGATCAAGATTTAGAGTATCCCGTTTCTTTGTAGGAAGAAAGCAAAATGTGCCATTATACCTATCAAATAATAGCAGCAAGTACAGAATAARCATGGCAAGCATTTCCTTCTTATAAGTAACAGTATAGGGCTCATTAATACTCAAAGTAAAAAGAACATTGTGTTCTGGGTCCATATTGGTTGCGTGTCCATGTTTTAATAGAGCTTACATATAACACGCATTTAGCCTGTTTAGCCACAATAAATAATTATTCTTTTCAGCCTAAAACATTTTTATCCTAAAGAAAAATATTTTGCAATTCTAAACTATGACCAATTTCATGCATTAGACAACGATATTTTCTACTGAAAAGTAGTAAAGAGGCATCTGTCTTTTCAAATCAATAACAGATTTTTTCACTCCATTTGGACTATCCTACATGCTTCTGTCATTTAACATCTATTTTTTTTTCCTTCTTTCGGTGTTAAATATTTATCTTATCTTTATATTCATCCTTGGTATTGCTCATCTCTAGCAGATGCACTGCAAGTACATGCTGAAAATTCCATCATCATCCTGTACTTCCATTCCGAGCAAACAGCTCGAAAGCTCTGTCAAAGTAGTACAAGAACTGAACGCACAGGTACTCAAGGCACTCAAAATGCTGCTGCTGCTTTTGAACCATCTCAATTTCCTCAAATCAGTGCAGGTTTAGCTCATAAGCTCTTCCTTTCCTCAAAATGAAAAAGGTATGTACCTTGATCATCATCATCACCTCCATCAGCATCCATTGCATTTTCATCTTCATCTTCRTCGTCATAATTGTAATTGGGATCATAGGTAAGATATTTTAGACAAATGTTTATAATAGTAGATACGTGAGGATAAACTTCTTTAGGACACCTGCAGCACACAAAAATATAAGTAACTTCAAATTACGTTACTGAATTAAAATAGAAAACTTCAAGCCACTTAATGTTCCTTGGGGACTTCGCCAGATGAAGCACTATCAATGCATTCATAACTATGAATGTGGGGGAGTTCYGTTTGCTTAGTTTCTTTTTGAATTCAGCTTCATCAGAAATTCAGTTCCCTCTCAAATTCAGAATATATCAGGTCACAACAAAATCAAAAACTGAGAAATGAGGATAGGGAAAAAAACCACAACTTTGACAGACAAATCCTCATAGATATGGGCACAGGTTATTGACTACTTAACAGTGATATAATCCCTTTCCCATCATATCCATTTCCAAACTACTATCACAATTCTTGCTATTAGCAGCAGCAAAGGTCAGATGAAACAGTCYTAAAAAGTAAGAACAAGAAAAACCCCACGCAGCAGCAGAATGGAGCACACCCTCTGCTGTGCGTAAGTTCAGAGAGTGGGGTCAAAAAGGCAGCAAGCACAACACTGCCACGTAGCCCAATCTGCTGCAGAGACAGGCTGCAGAAGCTCTAGATATRTTTTCTGATAACAAGCTTTTATCACCACTAATAATAACTATGGTATTTATTAAAACATTTCTCCCCTGCCACCAACAGGCACAAGCAGCACTGGCACAGGAGAACGTTTCCAACGCACAGAGGAAACACAGTGCTTAAAGTTKACAAGACGGAGCCAAGGGAACAGTTCCCATTCAAAGTTTGCAAAAATACTTGGTACAGAGGACACTACCTGTCTATGAGGAAGCTGCTTTAATCCCCCTTCAATTACTCAAAAGACACAATGGCCATTTATACCCAGATGACACAACATAAGACCACAAGAAAGCCCAAAAGAGGTAACAGAGAATAACTTACCTCCTAACAAAGGATTCAAAGGCCTGGATGCAATACTCCCTTAGCTCGTCATCATCTACATTACAAAACTTTACAACCAAAGGAATTATTTTCTCTAGATATTCACCTGAGAAAAGAAAATTAGTAAAGTAATTACTCTCATCTAAAAACTTTCAGAGCTGAAGATAATTATATAAAATATTTTCTTACCTATTCTATGACCTGCTTGCCTACTGATGGCAGCAATACATTGTATATAGGTCCTAGTTGTTGACATGGAATCATTTTTAGACAGCTCTGTCAACAGATGTTCAATGAGGTCAACAAAAACTATATTGCCACAACTCATAACCAGGTGACCAAGAGCAATGATGGTTCTTTTCCTCACAGCAAGTCTGGGGCTAGTCAGCTGGGGGAGCAGACAGGTCAGAATTGAAGGATGGAAGTTAACAAGCAGTCCTCCTTGCCTTAAAACAGACAAAACACAAACTCAAACCAATTGAATCTAGGTCATTTTGCTCATATACTCTACCAGAGATCATTTAAACWTTCCCGAAGCATCTCACAGATTCCAAATATCTACGTTTTTAGAACATTTAWAAACAAGAAATGAGTTACAATACATCTTCAAAGCAGTAAACATTAAAACAAGCTTAAAACTACAGCTCAAGAGTATCAGTAATAATCACTAATAATACCAAGCAACTCATCCTCAAGACATTCACTTTCTTCTCCTTTGAAGTCATCTATACTTAAAAATTTACCATATCACTTCACATAAAGAAAATACATTTCCAAAGAATAAAGTTCAATGTTTATGGAGYATTTTCTGCTTCACCAGCATTTTGCAAGAGGGCTGGTTACCTGCTCAGCATATCAGCCATGATATCTAGTGCCTCTAGCTGAACAGACACATCTTCCTGCTTGGCAATGGCACTAGTGAGACGCCCTGTGATCTTCTTGCAAACATTGGCTGCTAGTGCAGAACCTGGAAGGACAACAAAATGTCAGCATTGCCATAAGGAGGAGGATGAAGCACAGGATTAAAGGCAGGAATTATGCTTGCAACTTTGGGAAACTACTCGGACTTGAAGAAATTTTCTGCCCATCAAAATCAGCATTAACAACCCGCTCCTTTTGCTAATGCAAACATGCTCTGCATTAGAGCTGGAACACTGTCCATGTGMAGACACATCAAGGAGGGCTATTTTTGTTTGCAGTGGCCTCAGAAGGTGCAGCTACCACAGAAGACACTGCTTTTCTTTAAAAAAGAAATACAATTCCTTTATGCATTGCACTACTGCTTGATATAAACATGACTGACTTAAGGATTTTCAATAAAGGAGATTGGTTAGTTAGGTAACTTAAATGTGAGAGTCTCTCAAAAAATCTGCATTCTCAAAGCCTTTTTAAACGCTTTTCCACTCTCATTTTCTCTCTGCACTACAGTACCTGAACAACACTTTAGTCAAGAAGTAGTATTATTAACTGACTAGCTGTTCGTCATTATTACCTCTCTCAGACACAACRTCTTCATTAAAAAAGTAGGGTAAATATTGCAGTAACTCAATAGGCAATTGTTAGAAAATCAAGGTATATTCCAAAAAACTTACCAGAAGCTGAGACAAGAAATTAGACATTAAGAATGACACCAGAGTTATAATGAATTGAAAAGCATACTATCAAAAAGAAAGGGCAATTTTAGCTATTACTACAGTCTATTACTCKATTAGATAATTATTAGAGCTTTATAACATTCCTATACTGCAAGTTTTCTTTCTTTTTCACATTAACGTGATGTTACATTAATAACAACGAAAAAGTTCAATTAGTAAATTTGGAAGTGCAGTCACAAGTCACCAAAAAGCTATTTTTATCATACACTTTTCCTCTGATAGAAATCAATTCTAACGTTAACTAGGCCGAGTCTACTTGGTTAACCCTGCTTTTTGCATTTTAAAAATGAGCAATGAAAAGAGCTAAACCTAACCCCTGGTGCTTCAAGCACAAGTTGCCTTACCACTGGAAGCCGGGGGGAGTTCTCCAATCACAGTTTTAAGGCCGATGCTGGAAATGTCCCGGAGCTGCTCCTTATCTGAAAGCATGTTTGTGCACAGGGTGTCTACAATGGTCTCCACCTGATACTCCTTCACTTTACTCACCAAAGGGCCAAGACTGTATAAACAGAACACACAGGAATTAAATCGGCATTTCTCATTTTATTCACATGTTGGCTTTGAATTCATTAAGATTATTTTTGGTAGCATTATAAATTGGATTAATCTGAAAACTTTCAACAGATTAGGCTGATATCCTTTCTCAGTAAGTCTAGTGACAAACTGCAACTGCTTTTTATCTCATAACAGAAGCTGGTTTTGCATGACTGTTTCATCTCACAGTCCAAGGGCCTCTTCCTTCTCTCTTATGCCAAGGTTTGTAACACAGTTACCTGCACACAAAACCGGTTTCCATGCCCAAGCATCAGGGCCTACTTAGCTCACCATCAAGCAAGCAACCGTCTTCAGTATTGAACCATAGAGTGCATTAAAAGAACACAAAATGGTAAAATGTGGAAGAAAGGCTTGCTCTCTTCCACACTGGCTGCAGGCGCTGCTATACGCACAGTCCAAACAAACATTCCCTCTTTTCCTCAGAGCTGTGAATTTTTAGTTTCTCCGGCCCTTCTGAGGATTATGGCCACCTTGTGTACCCACGTCACTCACTCCTATTTGTTCAAAATCCCAAAGCTGCAGAATATCCCAGCATTTTCCAAATCACTGGCACAGCATCCTCCTAGTCCCCTCTCTAGCTCCCAGCRACTCTCTCTTGTTAATGCTCTGTTCCCAGAAGGAAGAATGGCAAAAAGCAGCCCCTTATTTTTGTCCCTGTTCCCTCCCTCTCAGCACTGCTGGGTCTTCCTCTTCATTCTTCACACGCCAGGAAAAGTCACAACACACGGGCCTTGATTTTACTGACCTCCACAGTAGAGTAGATGCATCATATACCAGCTACAAACCAAATCCCATCCCACAGATAAGGGGATCCAGAGGATCYTGCAGGTTATAAGTAATAATACACAAGACAAAAAAAGTATAGCTCAACTGGCACAGTGATTAAGTAGTGATGCTACAATCCTCAGCTATCACCATGACCAACACATATCTCGCTGGCTTTCGAAGCCTACATCCAGCAGCTGCTCTTTATATTAGTATTGACATGTTGAGTATTTTAYACTTTATATTAGTATTGAATGTTCAAGTGTCAGCCAGGTATTTGCTGTGTTATATCCTATGGTATTTCATTACTAAACAGTGGAGGACTAAGTCCGTTCGCTAGGTAGCTAGAAAAAAAAGGCTCATTATTTCAGTAAAAAGGGTTTTATTTCAATAAGCAAAACTAAAACAAAAAAGCAGGTTTTCTACATACAGTAAGACTAATAACTGTCAACAGTTGGTCACAATCATCATAGCTTTATCAGGAACTTTTTACACCATATTAATTTACCTACTTTCTCCTTTTCTTTTTTTTTTAAACTCCTCCCTTCAGATAAAGCATCTCAGATGGGAAATTAGCTTTGAGTACCTGCTTTTTTTAACCTAATTCAGATGCCCCAAGTGTACCATATCAAGTACAAATACATCAAATCCTGGAGAACGGGTACTGTGAGCCACAGAGCCATCCTAGAAACAAACAGTACATTCACCTACACRTGGAGTGGCTACTCTGAAAGACACAGGTCCGTCCTTTTAAAATCTTTTGTTCTCTGTATTTTARCAATGCCAGCTATGCTCTCTCTTTAAATCTTCATAGTGTCATCCATAACATCATTACCTATGAGCATGATTATTAACGAGACTTATCAACACTACAGGTGAGATGGGGCACARAGTTAAGGTTAATAAGCTCGACCAGCCTTCAGTTCTGCACTGACCACRGGCAGAGGACAAGGAGCTGAGAGCAGCCAAACAGGAGAAAGAGCAGAAACAGCCTAMGGCAAGAAAGGAGGTAACCACAATGAGGACCATCTGCAGAAAAAGAGGAATCATGAACCCAAAAGTATAGCCCACCAGCACAATTAACAGWAACCCAGAGGCATCTCCAGCAAGTTACCATTTGTTTTTAGTTCAGATTTCCTTCYGAATTACACACACTGTGGGCCCATTCTGACTTGGCCCTGAGTGCGGGCCTCCCGCCAGGTCTGTTCGGTGGCCGCTCCTGGGGTCCCCTCTGAGGAAACTGTAAGGTCCCATCTCAGCAGCATCTCGGTGCTTCTCCTCTCCTGACACRCACTTCAAGCCTCACCCTTCACCAGAAACTCAACTTGGGTAAGAGTAAGGAAGGAACAACTTGGAGTAGGGAAGCACCGCGGGGTTTTGAAGCATTCTGCATGTGTTCTCAGTGCAAGGTTTGAGGAGCAATAAAGTGGGAGGACTTCAAGCTAGGCCTTCMTATAAAACCAGCCTAGGTTAGCAAGCACATTGTGATAGTATTTTAAAAACAAATCAGTACAATTAACAATAACCTTCAAGTAGACAAATGCTTCTAGCTTAACTCCTCCATTAAGTGTTAATGCAGAAGCCTATTCAACAGTGGACTATCTTCCTGTGTTCAGGATAAAAAATACATAGAAAGTTGGAATATATTAATTTGCACTTCAGTTCTCACTGATTTGGAAGCAAACACCAATCATCAGGCTTTTAAAATAGTTAAGCCACAAGTTATTTTGATAGCAAAGGCACATTTTTTTCCACATTAGCCTTTCAAAGCATTCCACAAGAAATAACCAAGATCAAAAAGACACTAGAAAAAACAGTGGGACAACCCCCAATTTCGCTGCACAATATAATAACGTTAATTCAAAACACACAGCTCAATCCTGATTAACAAATATCAATGTGTGGTTCTAGTAAAGTGAAGAAATTAAATACATTATATCCTAACTGTATCAGACTACTGGAAAGGAAATACTTTGCYTCCAGACTTAGTGTTTATACCAGGAAAAAAAATGTATTTGTTTTTATTTCATTCCATAAGATTCTGATGGTGATTCTCTATTAAGGATGAACCTCGTATAAAAAAGCACTGGGATTAAGTCCACTGCCCAAACAAGAAAACTCTACAGGCAAGCAGAAACTGTGACTGAGCTAGCAAGATACTAAGCTGCCCACAAAGACTGTTATTCTGAAAGTAGATAGTCCAAAATTTAAGTCTAGTTATGCTACTCATRTAAAAACTGAGTTTAAACTTATCATTTTTATTTACTTATTTATTACTATGCAGTTCTTATTGTGTTAGAAAAACCAACAAGACAGAACCAACACTCCAGAGTCCTTACAGTTTCAGAAAGAAAGTGACTTTCTGGACCGTGTTTACAGTGCACAAACGGCATGCAACGTGGTGGTTCTTGTTCTACTGGAAATGCTCTGGAGTTTAACRCCCCCAAGAAAAGAGCTGGCTCCTGGGCTGGCTGCTGGCTAATAAAACTGCAAGGGACACAGAGATTCCCATTGAGCAGAAAAGGCTGGAGGCCACCGCATTCAGGGCACAGGCCCCAACGTTGGTTCTGGAGCAGCAGCACAGGAAACTCCCTGGTTTTAGTGCCTTGCTGGTCTCCTGCAGAAAGAAAATAGCCCTGTTTGCTGCACTGGTTTAGCAGTAGAGACCTGAGGACGTGCAGCTGCCACAGCACAAACAGGAGAAGGACACAGGCAAAGGAGAATCATCTATCACCTAAAAAGGCATTTGCATTCAGCCACAAAGCTTAGCTTACAATATATAGTATTAACTGGAGTGAAGTCCAGGTTCAATTGCCTGTCAGCAGGCAAAGCTGAGAACTTCTCTTCAAGTTTCTAAGCTTGGAATGTGTTACCCCCTGAACTCCAAACAGTTTTTATGCTTGAGGCACAGTAGTTAGATGAACACGCAGGGATATGAAAGGCCCAAGCCAATCACACCTACCACTACCACACCTTTCCTCATAAAACATGACTTRCTCCGTTTCCTCCTTTCCTTACCCACCAAAGTGCCCTAAGCGCTGCTCAAAACAAGGGCACTTCCAGAACTCTATAGAAAAGCAAAGCAGTGAAAGCAAACTGTATTGATCAAGTTTCACAATATCATAAACAACTAATTCATTCTCTTTTAACGCAGAAACTTCAGGTGAGTTTTAAGTTCAAAATAATTTGAAATAAGGCTGACATGACAGCATTAAAATCATTAACCTCCTTGAACTGGTGGCTGCAGTTTACTCCTAAGTGCAATCTCTTAAACAATTATGCAAGAACAAACTTTGGTACAATATTTCTAGAGGGTACTTCATAGAGATAATCCAAGGGGAACTGCTAAGTGGGATACTGACTAGCCTCTGAAGAAAGGCAGAGAAAAGTCCTTCACAKCGACAGAAGCAAGGATGTGATGGAAGGTTTCATGCTTCTCCCAGCAGGAATATACACATGTGGATGATGGAAATGAACAGCTCTAACAAGGCTCCCCTTACTGAAGGTTGCCAACCAAACTTCAGGTCCTAGACTGGCACTGCCTTTTGCTTTAGGAAAGGGGCACTGTGCCAGAATCTAAAACAAGCCACTCCGCACAGTTACTCATCCTCCCAAAGAGAAGGAAGGGGAGGAAAAGTAGGAGCCCTCAGCTTAGATGACTGTAGCAACAATCTTAGCCTGTTGCAATCATGTTGAATTAATCCTGCAACTTATTTAAATATTAGGGGAAAGGCATTGACACCAGTAAGGAACATTTATCCACACAGCTAAACTCTTAATGAATTTATACAAAACCATTTCCCACGATAATTACCTAGAATTACCACCCAGATGAGATAATACTCAAGAAACCCCTTATTGCTTCCATAAAAGTTAAACTKCTTTCATCATCTACTCACAATGTTCCTAAGTTTCTCCACAACCTGCTTGCACCCAAACATTTCCCTTTCCATGCTTTATTGCTGCCTCACTATCTTCTCTTCAAATACCCCCCACTGTTATTCAGGGGTTGTTCCCAGCCCTGTTGCACTATTCTGCTTTAGTGCACAGCACACTTGTTTCACAAGCGACAGAAGCACAAACAAGTCACTGGGAACAGAAACATCCACTGTGCAAGGGTACAACGCTCCACTGCAGGCTGGAGAAGAAATCCTGGGCGTGTTCCAGCCAAGGGACTGAGGTCTAGGGAAGGAGGAGGGCAGAAGCTAGAAGCCACCGCACGCCCGTAACGCTGCCCGCTCTGGTGCAAGCGTTGGGAAGCTGAAGCTGTGTGCAGTTACAGCAGTGCATTCATACAAACCAAGGGAAAATATCTCCCTTGAAGTAGGACAAGCCTTCAGTGTAGCAGGCCTGAAAGTCAGCAAACTCCCTTGCTGTGAATCAGAAGCAATCTGGCGTGGCAAGCTGCCAGCCTGCAGTGTCACCACTCTTCTCACCGCTACAGAGACGGAGTCCTTCACTCRTGCAGTCTGGAAAGGCTGGTGCAGCTCTAGGAAAGGGAGCGTTCCAYGCGCCAAGATCTGCAGCTGACACCCACCCCATCCCACAGCAATGACTTTGACAGGYTAGACCWCCACTAAAAAAGTAAGTTCCGTAAWTATAAGCACCTGAAATGCAAATATGGATTTCTTTGTTTTAAAAATTTGTTTTAAATTATTTTAAAATGTGTGTTTATTTTTCAAATGAAACCTACAAGTAACTGAAATAACTACAGCAAAGGCTGGTCAATTAAACTCGTCTCAAATACTAGATTCTAGATTTTGTTGAGATTTTTAAAAATCAAATTTCACAGAAATGACAAAAATCAGGCAGATACCCAAAATATTTTTAGAAAATCTTAAACCAGGTTACTACCATAGTCATCAAACTTAGTAGTTCAAGTTGATAAATCACTTGTGGGAAAGGAAAAACTATCTCAAGATTTTTTGGCCTACTGAATTTTATAACCARTCAATATCCCTCTTATAGCCCTCATTATTATTCTCAGATTGTGACTGGGGCATATGAAAAGAAAGAATAATAAGTATTTATTAATTGTATCTGAAGACAGTTTTTGATGCTGTTTCAGCTGCTCCTTGATCTCTACCTTAGTTAATTATCTTTATTAGTAATTTGTGTCAAGTTTCTCTCAAATCAAAAACAAAAGTACAGTCAACTTTCTGTGAAAGTAAAGAGTAACAGTAACCCACTGTTTAAGTCACAAACATTTGAAAATAAAGGCATGCATATTATAACCTCCTTACTGGCAAGGACACGAATTCATCTTTTAACTGAATATATTGATTTAAATATGCTCATTTCAGGCTATCAGACAAGCATATTTACTTCAAGGGAAAAGTTAAAACATATAAATGGAAGAAATCCCTCTTTGACTCAGAACCCCAGCACAGTGTGGTGTGCCTCAGTGTGTTACCAGAGCACCAAAACATGTGAAAGCTGCTGAACTGGCTCGGCCACGTTAGCATCATCCTGTTCACGTTAGTGACTCATCACAGCAASGAGCAGCTCCTCTGAACTGAACTGCTGCCCAGCAAAGTCACGCTGGTGAACGCAGATAAACTACAGAACTGCAAGGGAGGAATCACTGAAAAGAGTTAATTCACCTCCACATTAGAGTTGCTTTTTCTGATGGGTTTCTGTAAGCATTTCATTTCACAGTGCGAAATAATAGAGACTCCTAGATACAGATGTGAAGGGCAGAGTATCACCCCACGGTTCACACAAGCTGCAGTRCTGAACATATGAAATTATTAATGAGCAATTCTGGCCAAGAGAGTACACCCTCCACAGGACAGGACCACCAGTGCAGCACCATCCAGTCAGCTGGCACGCTGTGCCAACCACACTGCTCGTCTGCCCTCCTAGGCAGACCTGCAGCAGAGCCACTACGAGCACTGCAGGGAACCCAGGGCATCACACCAGGCTGGATGAAGAGTCTTAARCTACAGGTGCTGAAAGCACAACTGACAGCACTTTCCCCAATTCGACTGTAAAACTGCCAGGCAGAGCAAAAWAAAACACCCAACTTCTCCAGACGAAACATAAACAACAAGAATATATTTAAAATTTCATATGATCTTTAGGTCAGACAAGGTGAACTGCAATTATTGGGTTTTTTTGCATCAAGTTGGATGAATATACTCATTTCTCTTTTGCAGGGTCAAAGCTGGACCAGGCATGTTCTCCAAGCCTAATAAAACAATTAACCTTCACTTTTATTTCTGAACAGAGTAGCACAACTATCTTGGAATGAGATCTCAGAATATCCATAAACTCCCAAGCTGACTCCTGTTAACCAAGAATGAACACGTTACATCCTATCCCCAAGCTGTATAACACAACTGAGGGGTTCAAGAAAAAAAGAAAAAACTCTCCCAAGAGATGCACCAGTAAAAAAATACGTTCCTCAGCATGCTAGCAAGCAGATCACTTCCTACCCAAAACATGACACTGAGTAGAGGATAGGACACAACTAAAGGCAGTGTTTACTTGTTACACCTAAGAGTCAATGTTATCTTTAGGCTGGTCTATTTTCTAATTTGCAGAAATAGATTCAGAGAGCTAAATTAGAAAAAAAAAAAAAAAAAAGTCCCCAAACCAGCTCATTTTGCACTCAACCAAAGTGCAAAAAAGAGGGCGAAGAGGGTGAAAACATGGGACTACAGCAGCAACAACTTGACTGGCTTAAAACTGTCATGGAACCGTATCCTGAACAAAAGCTTCAAGAAAAAGACAACCATTTTTGGGGCTACCAAGGTATATCTGCACGTGATCAGGATTCCAATTATTTGACATATCCAAATCATTCTGCATTCTAGATGAATGCTCAAGATTTACTTGGAAACTCCRACAGTGTTTTTCTTGTCTCCTCACAGTTTGTTTAATGGTTTCCCATTAATATTATCTTAATTCTTCTTAAAGTATTCTGAACTTAAGATTGACTCTGTCATTTTAATTCTCTTCCCTGCCTCTGCAGTCTCTTTGAAGTACCATTTATTGCAATGGTCACAATTCTAACCTGTATATTAAATATTTTTTATATACATTGTGTCCATATACAATTCAGGACACAYATTAATCTGATCTTCGGGTTATGTTAAAGATGAATATTGCAATATGTTGTAACTTAATTTTTCCATAAAATTTTACTTTACCAAAGGACAATTCTAGGCCTGATGCAAGTCTGATAAGGATCAACACAGTATTTCATGTACATGTCTCATCTGATTCAGCAAAGTTACTCATTTCAAGGGTGAATAACTTGATGTGTACCACAAGGAACATTGACATTTCTAAAGTTTGAAGTCAAAGGAAAGATGGCACTTTGTAACATCCACTAAAAAATAACTAAAACAGCACTGTTACAAATCTGGTGAGAGTAGTGATAAAGTACTGATAAATACATTGCTAGACCACTATTGCACATTCAATTGTAGCTGCCAACATCCTATTTCTACACAAGTAACAGTTTCCAAACCAGGTTTTTCTGCATCTGACTTTCATTATCCTCACTTAAAAATAGTTTAGAAGCTATATATAAGCAGATGTACACAGAGGCTTCAGTTTTGCACTTTTTCAGTCTGAAACAGCCAATCCTAAAGAATAACAAGCTGAAACAAACAAACTATGTCACAAAGTCAATATGAAACACCTTTTTAAAGCTGTCCCACGCTCTTCTACGGTAACTTTACTTCAATCCATGCCTCAAGGGATACRTGATAAGAGTCGGACACATAGCATGTTAAAAAAGCTGAGCTAAGGAACAAGAAACATTCTCAGGAACCAAGTAAAATAAGACTGCATATATAATATTTATATAAATATATATAGGTATGTCAAAATAAGCATAACTCCTCTCCAAAATTACAGAATACAGGATTCAAAAAGTATAATAAAGAGAGGGGACTGAAACAGCAGAAGCTTCTGAAAGTCAAGTAACTGCATCTTGAGTATGTAAAACATTCACAGTTCATGTAAAGGAGGTAAAAATCTCAAATACCAGTTGGATGAAGAGATAAGTTCCAAACTTCATAACAAGAATGCATATTTTCAAGCTATTAATTCTGACTGAAGGCCACTCATACTACAATTCCTCATCTACATTTCATCTACCTTCTTGTGATCAGACATCAACATAGCAACTATCATTAAACTATAATTGTATAAAAAAAATCTACTTARCATTTAAGAATTACCACCAGGGAACAAGCATGTTGTCTGTACACTTTCAGGAAACTTTGTATGTACTGTTAATCATCGGAAAGCCCCTAATGTTCATCCACAAGGTAAATAAAAGTTCCACAGGAACAGACTAGAACAAACACAAATAACTGATATTAAACCCCTCTGGGGACATCAATGACATGCATTTTGCATAGCCATGTTCCTTCACAGTTTTCAAAACAGCTTTATGTTTTTCCATCACTAGACAAGTGTTTGTACCATGGARGAAGAACACATACCACTTGACGGCTAAGTTTTGTACTTCGCCATTTTTATCTTCTAGCAATTTCAGAATCATCTTCACCACCTTCCTTTCGCTGTCGTCATCCAACTTGATAGAATCTTTCTGTAGTTCTGTCATCAAATCATTTGTAGCCATGAACCTGACAAAAGACAGTCAGATAATTATTACTAAAAGTATGCGTGTTATTCTTTGTGCTCTASACCTCAAGATTACTCATTTTCACTATTTCTGATCAAGTAAATCATATTTTGTTACCTGCTTTGTGAAGCAACTGCCACCTATTTTAATTTGACAACAAGTAGGGAGAAGAAAAGCATTCAATAATTTTAGTTGGGTCATTGTCTCTCCTTGAGGATGAATGCTACTTATTTCATTTCCACCGCTTCATTGTGTTAGAATAATGYTTCAAATTATTTACACAAAGAAAAAGTGATACTTCTAAAGATTTGAAGGAGTCCTTCATTAGCTACAACAACACTTTTTGGGAAGATTTGTGGGTAGGTTTTTGCAGGAGTGAGGTTCGACAGGGCAAACAAATTTAAAACCAGCAGAAGCCTTCCCCGAGTTTATTTAAAAGCAACTTCTAAGCAACAAGTTTTCTTTTTCAAACTTTCTTTCAAAAACSTGCAAGGCAAATATCAATAGAGGGGAAAACAAAGGTGAGGCTATATTTCTATTTTTCACTTTTTCTTCCCCTGTTGCACACTAGTTTGCTTACAGTCCAGACAACATTTAATCGTGCTTATCCAGCTCTCAGTCCAGGGGGGGCACACTAAAATATCACGATGAATTCTCAAGGGATCAAAAGAATAAAAATCAGCTTTCCTATTGATTAATAATATTTAATGCCAATGCTATATTCATTAGTCCAAATTCAAAATTCAAAAGCAGAGAGAAAGAACTTTTCAAAAACATTATTTTTATGCCTTTCATTTCTTCTTCTTCCCAATCTGTTGCCATTCTGTTGTTCTCTCCTAAATGTCCTTTCTTCTCCGGAAAAGTCATACGGATGTATTACTCAATTAGAGATCCCATGGGCTTCACTATCAGTCTCACTCTCATTCAGCCACAAAAAATGGTCTGTAATTAAACAGTTGCGGTTGACACAAGGACTGCAGACACCTCGGCCTCGAGCAGACATCACTTAAGCTCAAGTCATGCTAGGAAGGTTATCTCTACAGCCTGACWCGCTAGATACTCCTTACAGAAAATGAAAGGCAAGGCTCTGCATAACCTGAGTACAATCACAAACATCACGCACCCTCCCTCACCCCATGGGCCCCAACTTGTGCTGTCTTTTAATGCTCTGACTGCACTCTAACAGTCTTGAGATGTTTCCAACCAAGATAAGTTAAGGCCTCCTTCATTTCTATTCACTCCAACAGCCCCTCTGAAGCAAGTCTGTAATCTGACAGCAACCAGATGTGTGCAGAAACAGATGATGAATGCAAATGGCATCAGCTTTAAACACAGCAAGGAGAAAAGCTACTTAATAAGTAAAGGTAAATGGGCATGAAGACACGGAAAGTGACACAGTATTAGGACATCTAAAAATTGTCCTGTGTTAACAGCTTTCTTTATCTGCTCTTCTTAAATCTGCTTACCATCCTCCCCTTACTTCTTCAGTCAACATCTCCCATTTCTGGGTGTATCAGTCCACGGCTCACCTGGTGGTGGCAATTCCCTAAGCTCAGCAGGGCTGGCACATCCTCACCCTCCCGCAGCTCCCGCGTTCCACTGCGGCTGCCTCCTCCCGGCAAACTACTCCGAGAACCGGGAAAACAGAAAAGAGCTGGGACTCGGAACCACGGTTTTGACAAGCCTGGATGTGGTCCGTCGCCACAGCTGCTTCCTCCTTGAACGTGCTCATCCTTCCAGGTTACAAAGCACTGCAACCAGCACGTCGGTGGTGCACGTGAGGAGCTCTGAGTCCCTACACGTAAGCAGAAACAGCAGAAACTCTCGCCCCCCAGCAAAGAGTGTAGAGGCAGGGTAGGCTGCAAACTGGCACTGAAGCCACATGACACAAAATAAAGAACAAAAAAAACAAACCAACCAACCCCAAACACCCACACGCACCAAAAAAGCCCTACTTCCCTCACAGCCCCAGCGTAAATTGCCACCTTACATGACTGCTGGTTTTAGAGCCGAAGGCTGAGCTGCCGGGCAGCAGGCACCACAAACACCAGACGTTTCAGCTTATCCAAGGAAAGAGCAGACCAAGCTGTACAGTAAAATACTGACTTGAACTGCACCTTGCAGTCAGCTCCCTGATGCCAGGAAGTTCCCCACACTATCCCTCCTCAGATACATGGAGTCTRTGAATAAAACTACTTACAGTTACTGGTGCTGAGAAGAACTGTTTTACTATGCTGATGTATGACACACGCAGTGCTCTCATAAAAATCCTTTATAAAGGGCTATCATCACTCACACATTTATAGTTTGCAAATTCAGGTTTTAATCTATACTAAAAAAAATAAAAATTTAAAATATTTGAATTCCGAGGCTGTTCAAAGCTCCCAGAACTGCTAATTTCTAAAGTGYCTTCTCCTAATGCAATTACAAAACAAGCTTTAACTATGTATAGCTGGAAAAAAAGTGCTTGCTACATCAGCTTCACTTGGCAGGTGTGACCTGCCACTCTTACGCAAAGTTTTAAGTTCATTAAGATCAGGATTTTGACTTGATTAGAGCTTTCTGTAAGTCATCCTCCCCACAAACACAAAATGCAAAACTTGCCTACTCACACAAATTGTTAAAACTAAAAAAAAAAGTAACAAAGACTTTCAATGACTTTTCTAATTAAAAAAAAAAAAGTAATGCTGCATTGTGTCTTTTTTTTTTTTTTGGATTAATCACTTTTGTTTTTTTGGATTAAGCATTTTTGTTTCTAAAGTTCCTAGTCTAAATTTGCCAGTAAAATCATGCTACCACTATCTAAAAGCGACAACATAAGAAATAAATTATCACTTTATCACGCCTGTGTTCAGCGCTACTACAGCTTCGTTGAAAGCCAACGAGATACATAGATATTTGGTGAGTGACTTGAAAACCACTCTTTAGGTTTTAATACACTTTTTTAAATGAGTTTTTCGGAAGCGAACGCAGTCTTTATCTACAGTCTAAGGACTGTAGTGCTGCAGGAACACACCAAACCCGGGAGCACTTTATGCCTCTTCCCCCGTACAGGTTAAGGACGCTACTTTGACAGGCAGGGCCTACACACGAGGACGCCCAGGCGCGCACACTAGGAACGCAGAATGTAACTTAATTATTTTATCGCATTAAGAAGCGTTTTCTCTTTCTCTGCCCCAGTGCTCCGGAGCGAGCGCGCCACGGGGGCTCTCTATCAGCAGACCGCCGGCCGCTTTCCGCCTTCCCGCACCCGGCGGCTGCTCTTTATCTGCTCCCAGCTCATGGAAAAAGGAGCAGGGGATCCCGGGGAACGGACCCCGCACTTCGGCGGGGGGATAACGAGGAGCCCCCGGGCGGGGGGGGCGCTCGGCACCGGCCCCTTCCCGCTCCGTCCCGCCGCTTCCCGCCGCTCCGCAGGCC
>NW_020456210.1:1794450-1842925 GCF_003342845.1 Nothoprocta perdicaria | reverse complement strand
CCGCCTCCGCCGCTCCTGATTGGCTCCGCGGGGCCGCCGCCGCGTGACGCCAGGGCGTGCGTGGTGCCGGAGCGTGCGCGGAAAGGCCGGGGCGTCGCTGGGGACTACGGCTCCCGGCGTGCCCCGCGCCCCCGCCGCGGCCTGCGCCGCGGGCAGTGCATGCCGGGAGGTGTAGTCGGCGCGGGCGCGGCCGGCTCGCGCCGCGCTGCACGCCGGGATGCGGAGCCTCGTTGGCGGGCGGGCGGTTGTCGCGCCGAGGGCGGCGGCGGTGATGGCCGCGAATAAAACCCGCCCGTTGGGCCCCGCACAGCGTCCCCAGCCGCAGGCATCGAGTGTCCGCGGCGGCTCCGCGGCCGCCACAGCCCCTGCGGCTGCCCTGGCGTGTGCGGAGGCCGAAAGCCGTCCGCGTGGCGGCCGCCTGCCCGTGCAGTGCCCCCCGCCGCCGCGGAGCGGGTCGGCTTCCCATGGAGAGACTTTCCTACTGAGATAAAGTTGTGTTTCCCTCCGCTGCACGTGCAGAAAGCAGCACAAAGATTATCCGAGTGCTAGCAGGGAGCTTGGAAACCAGCATACAAGTTTAGAGAACTCTTTTTTTTTTTTTTTTTAAATCCTTTTTCATGTGTTCATGGCTTTAAATCCCAGCCCGTGGCTGAGGGGAGCCCAGCAGCAGCAGGAGGCTCCTGCCCTACCCAGGCGCAGGAGGCTGTGCGAGGCGCGGTGGTGCTCACAGCTAACCTGTTGTGGGTTGCAGGAAAGCTGAGGTTGTAATGCCACTAGCCATGTAAAATAAACACTCTTTGATGGTTGTTTTTGCCAGTCTTATTGATGTCTGTGTCAATCTCACTACTTTTCAGGGCCCAGCTTTCCATCTGCGTACACCTAGATAAGAAGAACAGTGGTAAATATTTCCGTATCAAAACAGCCTACCGGGTTACAAGCCACCTGACATACAAAAAGAAAATGAGTGTATGAGACAGTCCTAATCCTCTCAGTTACATGCATGTACAGGAAAACACCTAAAGAAACGTCTTTTGAGCCCCTTTTTAATGCTAAAAGAAGTTTTGAGCTAAAAAGAACATCTCTTTGAAGGAGGCGTGTATTAGATGCAGCTCACAGCCAGCCTTTTGCCACGGCTCGAGGAAAGCATGTGCTCTTTACTCGGAGCATGAATGGGAATCATGTCAGTCTCCTGCACGACTGTCTCTCCCTCAGCACGTACAAGCAGCTATTTTGGAAGCCACACAGGCTGACTGGCTTGTTCCTCTGTGTCACCTATTCCTGGTTGTTCTTGTTGGGGTTTCAGGTTGTCATTCTCATCTCTTTTCATTAAAAGTTTTTCCAGGACAGGAGAAAGATGGAATACTGATCAGCATACTGATCATATCTCCTCATAGGAAATCTTAGGCTGGAATATACACATACACGTATGTATACATAGGTCATATTAAAGGCAGGAGCTTTGTCTTTTCCTCTTCATGCCAGATGTAAACTTAACCAATGGTCTCTAGCACATCCAGGATGCTATGCAATCCTGTGCACTTTTTAAATGATTTTAGCATCCTTTAACAACATCCTTCCCGTGCTGTTTTTTTTATAACTCAGCAACTGCCAGCTTGGCCTGCCACTCCAAACCTGGTTTCATGTGACAAGCAGAAACACAGACTGTCTTGGAGACGGCCAAAGTATTTCTTTTATTCAAGTGCACGTGTTCCAGTTGGGAGTCAGCTCCGGAGATGCAGTGCTCCCGAGGAAGTTGCACAGAGGCTAATTGAGAGCAGATTTTATCSACCTGATGGCAAGCTTCACAGATGGAGTGGTGCTCCTCGTCTGTTCCCTCTAGACACACATGTTAGAGGCTCTTCGTTCATTCACAAGGAGACCTGAGAGCTTAATTAAATGCTGGAACCTGAAAGGATTCATTTGGCTTTRCACTTGCAAATATATCCCCCAAATGCTGGAGAGGAGACACTAGCAGAGTTAGTTTAAGGCTGCATTCACATTTGCACCCTCGTCAGTTTGTGGTTTCGCTTCACACGGGACTTGTGAGCCCAGCGAGGAGGAGAGGGGGCCAGCAACGTGTTCACAGAGCAGCACGAAGGAGCCCTGCTGCTCAGCGCTGCCAGCCTTAGAGGGAATCCTTCCGGATGACACGCTTAAAGCTGGTTATCAGTTTTTACAGCTGCCTTGGGGGAAATAAAAGGGAAAATGCTGTTCRAATGCAGCTCGCTGCTGTAAGCAGATATTTTGAGCCAGAGATCCTTGCCGTCTTGCTTTGTCGCTTAGGTGGGTGACTGGCTTTGGAGCTCTGAATTTGAATCTCGGTAAAGATGCTCAGAATGCAGGTCTTTGAAAGTGCTTGGCTAATTATAGCAACAAACCACCGATGGTGTCAAAGGAGTGATCTAGATTTAAATATGAAAGAAACATAAAAAGGAACCGTGTGGCATCTTTAAATTAACACAAACAAAGTGAAAGAGCAAAATAACCTGCAGTAGAATGGTTTTATGAGTGTGTTTTAAAGAACTAAGGTTAATACGGTATTACATTAAATAAAATACTGTCACCCAAAAATGGTGTTGGGCTAGCTACAGAAAAATAAAAGCCCTTGAACTTTGAGATCCTAACCATAACACTGATTTGTTTAGATGTTCTTATTTCCCTGTTTGCCATTTGCTTTATTTTTAAAGTTAGATTGCATTTCATAGCAAATAATAGCAACCACCATACTAGGCCATTTATTTGGAGCAAAATAAATCCTCAACTATCTTTGACTCGATAAGCCCAAATGCTTGATTTTTCTTTTTACTGAAAGCTAAAAAAAAACCAAAATCACTTGAAAGTTAAGTGAGAATCCTAAAACATCTTTCCAAATGCACTTTAAAACATGGGTGTTAYTGTGTTTCTTATTGCTTAAGACTCCTTCATTTCAGGGCAAGAGAACATACCATCTATCTCATTTATGAGTAATTTCTAAACATTGGCAGAGAAGTAATATATACAGCTGTAAATTAACTGGCTTGTCCTTCCTAACCCAGATAAACCCTTTGTAAAGCTAAGGGCTCTGTGGATGATCATTCCACGGGCTTTAAAAARAGAAGGATTGGGAAAAGAGTACTGAAAATAATAAATCCACCTGGTTAAATAATGGACTGAAGCAGCTGTCAAATAGGCTGGAATTGCCTCTCTAAAAGAAGAGAGCTCCAAAACTCCATTAAACTCCAAAAGTTTATTTCCAAGATCATTTTCATGTCAAATGAATTCAGTTTATAGACAAAATATCTTTCCTTTTCCTTCATTGCTACCTCTTCTGAAGAGCAGACCAGTGTGTTTTTGCTTTTCCCTTGACCATTTGCGCTCCCATTCCTTATCGCACCTCTAAATTCGCAATTCCTTTAGGGCGAAGGATGTTTCCCTTTAGGTGAGCACACATGAACTTTCTTCACACAAGAGCCTYAGCAGCTCTTGTGCTAGAGACTATTGCCCCAAGTAAGCTTACAGGTATCTGTTTAATTAGTTCTTCTGATACTGAACAAGACTGTATTTTAGAAGCAGGGTGGGCACAAACTTCTGAAGTGTTTGGACTGTTCAGAACCACAGATAGCTTGGGATTCTCTTTATTCTGGATCCCACAAGTCAGGAGAGCATTGACCATACCGATAATTTAAAAATCACTGTGTTCATACATTAGCTAATTACAATACAAGCCAATGTTTGTCAGAGCTGATGTAAGAGCTGATTTGTTTAATTTTGCAGCATTGCAGCATGTTGGTGTTATTGCGTTGGTTAGGACTGCTTCATTTCAGGACAACGGAGTGCACTATCTCATATAGGAAGCTTTCACTAACAGTAAAGATGACAACTAATYATTCCATCCCGGATCAAGGTGGATAGAGAGGGCGAAAGCTAAATGCCATGGTGCATAGATCTGTGGAACACAGCGTAACCTTTGCAGAGTTTGGCTTCTTGGAGCAAAAGTGACTCATCCAGAGCATCGTGCAAGGTAAGGTGACTCAGTGCCCCTCTGCTCTTGGAGCAGATGCTGCCGGGTGCCAGGCTGCATCACKCACACCGTGCGTGTCGTCCACGGCCTGTCAGGACGCGGCTCTGTTGGCTGCCCTGAACTGACTCGTGTTTGGGGCTTTTTCATGCGTTCTGGAGGTTTCACTGAAGGTCTCTGTTAGCCTTCAATTCCCACGCTAGAGCTGGAAAGCCTCTTACTGTACTATATATTATTTTCTTTYATATTTGCTCTTCAAGAAATGGACTCTGATTTATAGTAATAAGTCATTAAATACTCTCATCCAAATTCTCCTACCAGAAGARTCTGAAAGCATCCTCTGCTTTCCATATGCACTCTACAGATGAAACTTCTCCAGGAGTTTCCATAAACAGTTGACATCAGTTCTTAGGCCTGGCRTGCAGTGTCTGTACTGCTTGGGTCCCAGTGAACAGAAACACACACTTGCTACTCTTTATAAGATGCTCTTCTGAGGCTGAGAGCCTTTACTTCTAATCAACCCCAAATTTCTTTGATTTTCCTCCCTAACTGAGGAAGTAGTTATGATGCATRGGAAATGCTTATTCTCCACACAGCCCCGTCAGAGCAGTACTGAGTTCAGTACTGATACGAAGTCATCTCCGTAGYTTCCCTCTGTTACTTATTTTTGCGAGGACAACAGTGGCATGGCACTGCAGCAGACTGAAAAATTGCTAGCCATTTCCTTTAGCCATTTCCACCTACTAAGCTGCCACTTCTTCCTTCAAAATATTTAATCATAGGACGCGTTGAATTTAATCCTTTAAAAAGACGCCTGTTAAAATCTAACCCCCTGGGCATATTAATCTGCTAACTTGTGAGAAAGCTGCCTAGTACCTAGTCCTTGTTAGGGTTTTACCCAGGCTTGGGTAACTCAGCCCAGCTCYTCTGAGTCGAGAGCAAGTTTCAGGTCTGTAGTTGCTGTTCTGGAGGCGACRCTGCTGCAGGGGATGGAGCCTCCGGAGTCTTTAATTTTCTGCCTSGCCTGTGTGTAGGTTGTGTGTACAAGACACAGTGGTCCCTTCAGCTGCACATTCAGGGGCTTTGTGGAGGTCAGCTGCCACTTGCACAGAAATAAGAGTTATTTTAAAACGTGAATATTCTGACCGTAACGTATTGAACATTGGGGCCTGGCTTATTTCAAAATGATTTTGCCTTTTGATATAATTAAGAAACCACTTTTTAAAAGACTTTCCTATCACTCTAGGAGTAACAGCCATACATTATAATGGCAGGATATAATCTAAGGTTAGGCAGGATATAATCTAGGGCTAGCTAATACTGGCCTGTGTCTGCTTGAACTTGTCAGAGCCACGGTTAGAATTCTTAAATCTTCTAGGTATACACAATTTCTGTCCTATTCGTAATGAATATGTATAAAGTTGAATAGGACTGTCAAGTATCAATGACTCATTTGTCAATTTATGTGTTTGAATGGCAAACACAAAGTGCTATCAAAGGAAGCAAGAATACTAGCCAAAAATCTTATATATCTCATATGTACCATTCAAGCCRGAAGAGGCTCTTAAAGGAAACATCTGCAATTAGTACAATACTTCTGAAATAATTATGTGCCAGTTAGAAAGACATATATGGAAAAGATGATGTTTAAAATTCAAAACAGTGTTAGAAATGCCTCCTGTTGTTTCATGATCTTTCTGGGAGTTAATGATGCCAATAGTTCTCACTGAGGGAATGCATTTTTTAATAACTTCTATCAAAAAAATCAAACCATGCTGCCGGAGTTTGATGCGGAGGAATGTCATCTAAAAAAAAAAAAATAAACAAAAAAATCAGTTCATGAAACTTTTTGGTCTTTTCATGTACTGAGATTTTTAGCTCTGTTATTTATGTCAGAAGCAACATCTCCTTCCTGTCACACACAGTCAAGGAGACCTATTTGATATTTATTTTTTTATCACTGCTGTGGTAGTGCCAGTTTCAGGGCATAATTCTGTCTCTGTATGCAGCTGGAATGATACAAAATCCGGACTTTGTTCTGCTGTCACACAGTGATGCCAAAATTAGATGTTTCTGTAAGATTTTTATGTTACCAACGAGTTCATCAGAGAATCTGAAACTAATATATCGTAAAAGCAATGTCATTTGGGAGGATGAGATACAGAGAGACAATTGTCTGCTCGCATATCAGAAGATAAGGATGATTTTGTCTTGCAGTGATTTGTAAGAACGTCCTCCAACTCTATTCTTACAGCGTTTCTGGAGGCAGCGCTTTCTTTGGCAGTGGAAGGAAATGAGCTTGTTCCTTCCTTGTCTTGCACCTGATATCGTCATTTCTGCTGCTGCATCTRCAGTGTAAGAGGGCTGCTAGGGTGGCATCTTGCCGTCCCTTTGCTTTTCCTGATGTGCATGTGTTTGCATGGGAAGCAAAGGCAGAACACCTGGGAAAGGCAGAATCAGTGTCCCCCGTGCTCTCCATCCGTGCCCGAAGCAAGGAAATGGATCCCRAACCACCTCCCACAGGCTGCTGTCCTCACTCACATTGCACAGGGTTAAAATCTGTTGTCTTTCTGAGATACAGGCTGCTTGTGGTTGCACATTCGCTGTTGTGAATGAACTACAGGGGCTCACTGCTCTCCGTGCCTTTCCTCATGCTGCCCCCTCTCCTTGCTAAGGTATCTCCTTCCCTCTCCTTTTTTCACCTGGTTTTCACAATGTCATCCAGGGACAGCAAGGGCCAAGAGGCAGCGTGAGATCTGTAGTGTGTTGAGTTCACAGAGCACCAGCAGCTGAGGCTGAGAGCTTGACTTATCCCCTAGTGGAGGGTCTCGGACGTCTGGCTGAGGAGCTGTGATACCATCTTGGAGAAAAAACGCGTACACACTTCAAGGTCAGCTTGTAAACACATAAATACATCTACTTTACTGCAGTGGAATTATCCAATTTTAGTAAAAGTTCAAGATCAGGATGTTACTAGAAGGGTAGAAATACCTATGGGAGTCTTTATTATTATTATTTTTTTCTCTGTTCAGGGCTGTTTCTCCACCAACCAAAGCAAAGAGTTCTTGTTTCAAGAAGTTCTTGTTTCATCCCTCTGGGATGAGTCACCTCGCAGAGCGACGGTGCAGCCGCTACAGGGCAAGTCAAGGGGGCTGGCAGGAACCCAGGGTGCTTCATCCCTGTGGGAGAACGGTGCCTGGCGTAATGTGGTTGGGATTTGTGAGCCATCTTCTCTTATTCAAGGCTGGCTTAAATACAGCAAACCACTTAAGCACATTGCTTAGTTTTAAACCAATCAGATTGTTTATCTGGCCTCAAGTTAAGCGTACGCTTGCTTACTTTGCCGGAGCAAGGTATTATTGTATAATGCAGGTATATCAAGCAGGGAGAAAATTTGTATCAATGATGTTCACTGTATGAGACCTAAGACTCAGTAATCTTTGTCTAATTCCTGGGTTTATTTTATACACATCAGAATTCAAGGCTTTTTTTCCCCCAGTTTTCTTGGTGAGGGCCAAGTTCTGCAAAGTTCTGAATACAGGATAACACTAAACAATTTCCAACTCATCTATACATCAGGCAGAGTATAGCCCTGCCTGACATAGTGCAAAACCCACTTGAGCCTAGGATGGGAAGTACATTTTCAGAGCTGTGAGGCCTGGTCGAATGCAGCATTGTCTCCCTTTGATTCTCTGTTATTAGCAACCTTCTGGACATCCAGGTAGATAATTCAGAGCAAATTTGCTCCTTTGAATGATTAGAAACTGAACGGAAATGAAAATCCATTTTCACATCAATTCCTATCACTCACCAAAGGAGCAAATATTATTCTGAACCATGTTCTAATTTGCTGGGGGGATAGGAAATGACACTCCAAGTATTTATCYTTCAAGGTGAAGCATTGGGTCATATGTGGCCCAGTTCAGAAGAGATGAGAACTATCTGTTGCAATATGCCTACATTTCCCACTAGTCTTGTACAAAATTGTTCTGTTTGCAGTTTCAGCCTTGAGGTAATTTTTGCACTTGCTGCTTGAARCTTAAACTATGTTGAAAGGAAACCGACTCTTGAGGTCACATTTGTTATCAAATGACACTTTTTGTTTATTTGTGAGGCTAGGGCTACAGAACTAAAAAAACCTTCCTTTCATTTTGAGTTTTTCTGTGGATCCTCAACATAAAATAATTTCTTGGAGTCAGTGAAAAATCTGAGACTTTAAGCTTTCTAGAAGGGAAAAAACAAAAGAAAAAAAGAGCAAAATGGAGTCTCCTTCTCTGGAGATCTTCCAAACTCGCCTGGATGTGACCCTGTGCCCCATGCTCTTGGTGTCCTTGTTTAAGCAGGAGGGTTGGTCTAGATAATCTCTAGAGGTCYCTTCCAACCTCAACCATTCTGGGATTCTGTGATTCCCCACAGTAATATTATTATTAATATTATTTAATACAATAGTATTAGTACAAGTGTAATGATAATTCCATATTCATCCCAAAGGTACCTTGGAAACACCAAAAGGCCATGGCTGAATACTTCATTCTTTCATTGGTGTCCATTTTAACTGCTTTACACCCTTCTCCCTTTCAATGACATTCTTGATACCTAGTTTTTATGTCAAGTGCCAATTCACTATRCATAAAATGTATCATAAGAGCAATAAGAAAGTGAAAACAGTGACTACTTTTGAAAAATAAGGTTTATCCATGGGGGTGATTCCCAGCATATCTGTTCTAGAATATTAGCAGAAGCTTTTAATGTGGATATTCATAATGTAGAAKAATATTCCTATAGAGATATGCTTGGTGAGGACTGCAGTTCTTTAACTTTGTACAGGTCATATTCCAACAGAATTCATGTAGATAAGCTCAGTGACAGGCAGAAGTAATAAATTGTGGAATTATTTACATTCACAGTTTTTACTTTAGAGGATTAGCCATTAGAAGTATATCTGCATGGCCTGGAATTTTTTAAATGGGAAAAAGCTGACTAATCAGGGCCGTTGACAAAAAGGGGAAGGAATAACAGTTGAATAATATATGCTAGCATTCTCAACAAACTAATACGAACAGGTCAATCCCTAAATGTTGCTTCCTTAGTGATACTTTTGGTTTTGACCTCCCAAGATCATTTACTTAAGCTGCTATCTCTTCTTTAGCACTTACAATTGGTGGTCAWCTAAAGTTAAATAAACTTCAGCTTTTTACCCTTTTTTTTCTATCAGGAAGAAAAACTTCTATGTAAACATGATCAGGCAGTGATTCCAAATGGAACCTACAAATGCCATTTGATGTGTTGTTAGACCCCCTTGGTCTTGATGTACATTCGCATTTATTCCTAATTCCTAAAAAATATTCCTAAAAATCCACCAAACTTGGTATCTCATGAATATGTGTTTTGTTTATGAGTAATTCTCAAGACAATCTAACGTCAGAGACTTAAAATGAATTTTTAGAATTACCRCAATTCACATGTCATCTTAAAAGCCATCTCGAGTTATGTTTAATATAAATGCCTAAAGAATAACAAGACTACAATTCTAGGAGTGGGAGTAAAATAAGGGTTCGGGAAAATATATTCTCTGGTTGGGATGGAGAAAGCACATCAAATTGTATGAGCGTTTTCAGCATATTTCTAGTGATTAGGAAATGCAAACAAACTGCAAAAGAAATGAACGTCGCCCCAAGTACTTTATGACAGCAAGAACTAATGGAGCCAATCATCCCCTCTTTCTTCCAAAGAGTCGTCTTTGACAGCAGAGGCAGAAAAATGCAGCAATCATCACCTATAATRCAATGATGGAAGATGCAATGGGAGTGATATTCCATTGCAATTCATATTTCTTTTTTTTTTTTCAGTGATGATCAACGAGCTCCACAATAGCTGAAATCAGATTGTTATTGGCGGTTATTGTTTCAGCTGCCATTACATTTTCATTACCTGCCATCAGTGAATATTTTCAAGCAGCAGATCGAGTCTTTAGCTTGGCTGTGTTCACCTGATGCACCAGGACACATTTAGAAAGGAAATACTGAAAGGAGGTTTAATAAGCACTGATTTCAACATGGGGAAGAGTTAAAGGAAAYAATAAAACCAGCATACACCGAATTACAAACAGAAAATAGTTTCATTTTGCTAGTAGCACTACATAAAAAATAAAAACCCATAGGAGAAGATGTATTTCAAGTCCAATTGAGGCTGACTGAGTTAAAGTTCCCAATACGTAAAGTTGAATCACACTGTGTGCCAGTTGTGGTGTATTTTCTCTTGCCCATAAAAAAATCTTGTGATTCCAATAATAAAAACAATTTCAGTCAAGTGCTGCAGCTTTTTTTCTTATCCCTTCAAACCTAACCGAAGGAAATGATGGCACAGAAGATATGGAAATTATACATCACATCAGTGCAGAGTGATCTAATTTGCTCTGATGCAGAAGTCCTGAAGAAATACACTGTTAAGGAGATCCAATCAGCCGGGGTTTATTCTTTTCCTGTTCTAGTTCAGAAAGAAAAAAAAGAATCATCTGAAAAACAGAGTTATGCCCTCCAGAGCAATATCTTAACGTAAAATCAGTCACAGATGGAATGCAGAAATCTTCCAGAGAAAATAGGCACCGAATCCACCCTGGTGCAATTATCTTCATTCTGAGCTGCTGTAATGATGTTTTAGAGGAATTCATAATGAGGTAGCAAAAAAAGAGTAATGGGGAAGTCTCGCTTAAGCTTCATACATGAGTGTCTGCAACAGTTCTCAGACAGAGACATTCCTTTCCAATGGTAGCCAGCAAAGCTCTGCCTAAGGAACTATGTCAGAAAAATCTTGCGGACAAAACTAGAGTGCACGCAGACTTCGTTTGGACAAATGCAAAGGTACTGAAATGTGTTGCTGCTGTCTGATCCTCGTAGTACAACCAAGTATGAAGGTATAGGAGGCTCAATGTGTTGGCAATTGGCTCTTTTATGTCTAGCATAGGGATTCAAATCCAGAAGAAGATGAGGGATCATTTCTGTTRCCATCTCTGCTTTACAAGGTGTTTACAAGGTGTTGGGTGTAATTCCAACTCTTATAACCCCCAGAGAATAGAACATATAGCATAGGCTGGAGCAGACATGCAGAACAAAAACTCTCCTTAATCCTTCAGGCTGTTCCCCTTTGGGCAATAGATTTGCATGGAGGAATTTGGCCAAAATAGGAAAAAGAAGCTTGTAATGCTGCTTCCCACCTACAGCTTTTATTACCAGCTTTTTGCTTAGTCAGACTTAGTTAATTTTGTTTGTGCTCTTCATGAACATTAGAAAGGCATTTTCAGGCTTGCACAGAATCATTAAATGTCAGCTAGAACCAGCAAATAAGGAAATTAAAGCAAGAAGTCTCTTTTTTCTCCACTAGAGAAAATACATTTCAGCTTTGCATTCTACTTCATTCTCTCTTGGTAATAATTTATTCTTTAATCTTGTACAACAGGTCATTACCCTGCTAAACAACCCTAAATCTAGATGCTTTTCCTCTAGAGAAATGTAGTGAAAATCAGGAGGGAAAAATACCGATTCTTTCTTCTTCCACTAAATCTTCTCTGATAATTCAGGAGAATACGTGGGCTAGGATTTTTCTCTCATTGTGGCTAATGCCAGTTTAACCAATAACTACAAAGGATCCAAACTTGGGATTATGTTTCTGTATAGACTCAACTGAGGAGACTGATTATATTCTGATCAGTTTTTTCTAAAGATTGTGACTGTAGGTAGGAAGTTTAAATGGTATTTCAACTTCCATTGCCTTTTGACACCAGGCAGAAAATATCATTGCTATTTTTTGTCCATCTTGGTATTTTTACTTAATCAGAAACAAGAAGAAAATCCTTGAAAGTAGAATTCAATTTTTACATCTCTGTCTTCCCTGTATTTTAGGTATAACATAAAACATGTAGCTTTTTAAGAGATAAATCATGCAAAGAAAGCAAAAGTTAAGAAAAGGCCCCTAAAAGCCTAATGCCAGTTCAAAAGTCCCCATAARTTTTGCCTATTTATAATTTGCACTGGACTTACTTCTCTTAAAATATAGTAAGCTCTTCTACGTCTTTCTGAACRTGTTCAGTCTTGTTCTCACCTATATCAATGTTCTTTTTCAAATGCATAGCCTGCAGGCTGAGGTCAAAGTCTTTCTAGCTATAGAAGCAAATATATTCCTGATTTTACTTGAAGCATTGTAAAAACCCATCTCTTTGCCAGAGAGGCTCACTGAGAGAGATGTCAGCCAGTATGGTCTTCCAGGATTAATTAAAGAGTTTGTCTGCCAGACATTCTTTAAGTCTGCTTTTTTTTCTAGTCTTATTTTTATTTTTTGGCATGTAGTGGTATTTCCATACTTATTAAGTCCACACTGATAATTACATGCAAAAGAGCAATTAGCAGCAGACAATTTTATGGCAAAGAATTTATAATTTGAACTGTTTACCATTATTCAGAAATGACTGGAAGAGATGACAACTTGTTTCCAGTCCATTGGACTTCTCAGTTGCAAGAGTGATTGGACTCTATAAAAAGATGCAAAACTGCCCCGACTGAAATGTAATTTCRGTGATATTGTTACTGTGGAACTTCCAGCTGCAGTGGCCATTTTTAATTCTGTTTCTCCAGTCTAGCTTCATATTGAACATTAAATCATACCTGCACTGCAGACAGTTACCTAAATGGCACGAAGTAAAAGTCAGATGTTTCCCTAAACCCCAAACTTAAGTTCACTGCTAATTACTCTACATGGATGACCTGTCCGTGTACTGCCTCCTATTTTTACTACAAAAAAGTTTCATGACTTAGCATAGATTAAGTTTCTTAAACACATGAACCCAGTGGAGACTAAATTCTATGCGGGTTTTCTATGCTTTTTTTTTTCCCTATATATACTTGTTTTACTAGAAACTATAATTCTCTATCTGCAGTAATACATTCCCAAAAATATTTTACATTTATGTAACATTTTTATGTTCCCCAAATAATCTTACAGTTTCAAGCACAGTCACTGGGCTAGCAAATGCCACCAACCAATTAATTCATACATGAAACATAGGAAAGAATAGGTGGGTGTTACAGAGCACATCCTGAATAAGAAGCTCAACCAAAGTATTTGAATATCTGTCTGGTCATGGACTCACCAGGAACCAGAATCTCGCACTTTTTTGAGTGCCATTTCAGCTTGAAATGTTCCAGTCTGTTTGCATATAGACAAGAATATGCACAGGCACTACCTGTTTTATAAGAATTATCCCCAGCTTCCCTTGCCTGCCCTGGTATATAGCAGAGAAAAGATTTGAAACTGGTGCYGGATAATCAAAAAGAAGCAGCATTCCTGGTAAAAAAGAGGGCAAGCACAGCGGCTTTGAGGTGGAGGTGTGGTTTCATTCTGGTATTTGGATGCTTTAGGGTGCTGCTCCTTTGCCTTGTTTACATTGCAGTTATGCAAAATCAGTTCTCCTATGTAGACTTTGCTCTCAGTTTTGAGGTTTTATGGTCAGGCAACCCACCAAAAACTACAGAAAAGCCACTACAGTCATCCCTGAAATCTAGTCATCTCTTCAAAAAATTTTAGTAGCTGTTTGTATAGTATTACGGAAAGAAAAGATTGAAAGAAAGAATGACTTTGAGCAATATGTTTAAGATAGACAGATGACGAAATAGACCCATGACAGCTTTCATACCGTCACTCCAGGTAAAAATCTACCTGGATTTTGGCTGTCTGTGTCAATGTGAAGACTTGCTGTGGCATACTGCCCTTTCAAATATGGGTTTAGGGCTGTTGTGAAAGGGTGTCTGCTATCTACTGATGAACCATTTCCTTTCTGATGCACTTGCTCTCTCTTTCCAGTCAGTACTGACCTAATCAAAAGCCATTTAGCTTAGGAGATCTGAAGTGACCACAGCCCAGCAGGTATACCTTGTAATAGTTCAGAACTGGACAGAAGAAAACATAACCACTTTTATTTTAAACATCCGGCCTTGAGCGTGAATTTGATTCATGTGAGCTAGCACACTGATCCTTTTAATAGGAAATCAAGGAAGATGATCTATTTTGAGGCTGTATTTGCATGGGTAAGTACTTCTTCAATCCGACTGACATAACAGGAAACTCTTGTCTGCTTAACAGTGCAAGTACAAGCATAATGGAAAACATCCTCCAGCCTTTTAATGAGTATGCACATTACTGTGACTCCACAAAGAGCTTTCAAGTCAAAATAAAGGAGTCTGGGAATCTGGCGTGTGGCTGTGCTTGTGACATCAAAGTCATATAGATCATTGCCTACCTTGTCCTTACCATTAGCTTTACAACTTTAAAACACATATAAGCTATCATGCAACTGTTATTTTGGCCACATGGTTTAATTCCTCAAAATTTATGTTCAGTTTTAGTTTTCTCACCTCACCTCAAGACAGAATAAGCCAGCAAAGTATTCAGACAAGTTTGTTCTAAAGAGAAAGGGTGTGTTTCTTTTATGAAAAATAAGAGCACCATGCAATAAGACAGTTTACACCTCCCCAGAGGCCAGTAAAGCATAATTAGACAGGAATTAATAGTTATTTATTTTATTATAGAAGCTCTTGAGCTAGTGGGTGGAGGGTACTCACTGGCAGAGATCTCTAACCCGAGGAAGTTACAATGTGTGTACACRAACAGGCAGGAAACTTCTCCAAACCACAAAGGATGATTTGGACATTGAATCGTTGTCTTGGGCTGGAAAAAATCAGTCTTGGCTGGACTGCAAGAGTGCACCTGGCATGTGTGGGGCTAGCAAGTCTTTCCCCAGTTTATGGGGAGATGCCTGACCCGTGGCCGAGTTTGTTCTTCCCTGCACATTAATAACCAGCAGCAGAATCCATTCAGAGACTGATACTAGCTCAGGCTACACAATGTCCTCTCCTGTTCCCAATAAACATGGCTGTTCAAATAGATTATAGTGTCTCAGCGCATTTGCTGCCCCTCCAGCCTGCCTTAGATGTCCTTTAGCTGCTCCTTTGTGATGGTAATGAAACTAAACAGCATTTCAAAGCAGGCTTTGATTAGCATGATAACCGTGTAGGCGCTTGATGGCCAGCGTGCAATGATTAGCCGTCCAATACCCACTGCTAAGAAGAAAAGTTACACAGTGCATTAAAATGCATGCATATAGGTAGGTATGTGTATGTGTTTGCATTTACATAATACATACGGTTATAACTCAGGTATCATGGAAACCTGACAGTTGATACTCCCCATGGGAAAGTGCTYTCTTGATGGGTAATTGCACCAATTTACCACAATTTGCCTGGTACTGCATATGCATTTAAAGGGCAGAGGGAAGGTGGGCTTGTAGCAGAGCTCAGTAATTAGTCTTATCCTGAAGAGCATCATCTCATACTAGTSAAGCCACTGGGGATGGTACCTTTGGAAACGGTGTACAGGAGGGGAACTAGAGGAAATGCAGTGTCTCGACATCAGTGCAACATTGCTGGTATGCACACCAAGGTCTGAGAGTGCTATGCCGGGGCGCTGCTAAAATCATCTTCCAAATCAGATGACTTTGGACTGGGTCTTTAGCTGCAGCAAAGAGACGCTATCCCATCAAAATCAACAGAGAAGCACAAGTTCCTGTTGAGCAGGTGCCCCTTTATCCTTTCTGACATTCATTCCTTTCTTCTACAAAATAAATATAAGGCAAAAGAGTTATTTCTAGGCTGTGTTTACCTGAGAGGGGTCATGGTTTTAAGGAGGTGCAACCACATCATGTGATGGGATGAGCAACTGCGAAGCCCATTGCCTATTTCACAGCAGTCAGGTTTCATGATGCATGACTGATCTCCTCTTTTCTTTTTTAATTTAAACTTTCAGTTTTCCTTTTTTTTTTTTTTAATTCTTTGGAGCGTGAGCATGAAAAATTGCCTTAATTGAAATATGTTTTCCATGGAATTCATTTTTGCAATGTGTGTATGTATTTTGGCAGCTCTTCAGGATGCTGTATGTTAAGCAAATACATGACAAGTGGCATCTTGGTAGTCTACAAATACTTAAATGTCATAATGTGGAGAAGCACTACACCATCTGTGTCAGCAGCGTATGAATGTGACAACCCCAAGTAGAAAGCAGGAGGTGAGCAGGCACATTACAGAGCCAACGAGAGATGGATTCAGCATCATCATGAAGATGATCATTATGAAAAGCAACGTGTCTCGTTTGTATATGTGTTCAGAACAGGAAGTAATGGTTACTACAGAATATCAGACAGCTTTACGAAGAGGTTTAACTGTCTCTAAATGCAGCATGAATTCAGCACACGTTTTGCAAATGCTTTCTGATTTATATCTCATATGACTTGTTACAAAATTCAGTAATTACCAGATATTAAAACAGCAGATGAAGTTCAGTGTAGATAAATGTAGGTCCGTTTCCATGGGCTAAAACAGTCTTAACTTCACAGGCGAAGTAATGGGCTCTGATCTACCAATATTACTCAGGAGTTAGACTCAAAGGTTATAGTTTATAGTGTTTTAGGTTGTAGGTTTATACATTATAGAGTTTCAGGCAATTACTTGATAGATGCTCAAAACAAATCACCAGGATGCTGGTAGCTATTTGAAACAGAAAGAGAGACTATCCCAATGCTGCTGAGTAAACCCGGACCTAGAAGACCTGCTGCATGGGAACAAGCAGGGACTTGCTGGCTGGGGACAGCTCTGCAGGGAAGGACTGGGGCACCTKCCTGGCAGGCAGATAAACATGAGTCCACAACAGGCTGTGTGGTGGTGAAGGCTTACAGCATGCTGGGCACATTCACCAGCAGAACAGGGATCAAGAGACTAACCCCTTGACACAGCACGTGTTAGCCCACAGCTGGTTTGGGGCTCCCAATGCAAAAAAGACTTTGATAAAYCAGAGTGAGTTCAGCACATGGTGTAGCCATGGTCAGGGTTGGAGCACTTGCCCTATRAGGAGAGGCTGAGGGAGTGTGGATTTAAGGAGAAGCTGGACTGGTTCACCAAAAGGAAATACATTCATGTTAGCTAAATATGCAGAAGATGCCAGAATCACAAGGTGAGGCTTACAAAATATTAAGAGGAAAATTCTAGGTCTGCCATAACCTCATACCACTCCTTGGACAGCAGTTTATGACCATAGTCAGAGACAGATTATTGCAGTAGATGAACTGGCTGTCTATCTCCCAGACCATTACAGTTCTTTCTCTCTAGTCTAGTCTCAGTTCTGTCTCTCTAATTCAAGACTACAGAGATGGGCAGAGAGCAGCCTCAGGAAGTTCAGTGAAGGGAAGGGCAGAGTCCTGCACCTGAGGAGGAGTAACCCCATGCACCAGTACAGACTGGGATCAACCTGCTGGAAAGGATGGGCAGCAAGTTGACCATCAGCCAGCAATGTGCCCTTGTCGCCAAGAAGGCCAAAGTCATCCTGGGCTCAATGAAGGAAGAGATGAAATAGCCAGCCCTCCAGCTTGGAGGGAGATACCCTTCCCTCTCCTCAGCTACGGGAGAAAGTTCAGCACAGGATCCCACAGCTGATGAAGGRAGTAAAGCACCTGGGACTGTTTAGCCTGGAGAATAGATGACTGAGGGGGTATCTTATCAGTGCATGTTAATATCTGATAGGAGTGTAGGATATGGAGAGGATGGGCCAGAGTCTTCAGTGCTGCCCAGTCACAGGACTGGGGCACAAAGTGAAATACAGCCAACTCTGTCTGAACCTGAGGAAAATCTTCTTTATTGTGACTCAGCACTGGAACAGATGGCCCAGAGAGGTCATGGAGTCTCCTTCCTTGGAAATATCCAAAAGCCATCCGGACAAGGTCCTGGGCAACATGCTCCAGGTGACCCTGCTTGAACAGGGTGGCTGGACCAGACCATCTCTAAGGAGGATTCTCATGTTTGTATTTCTTTTAAATATGCCACCAGCATAATCTACCATTTCAAGCCTAAAATTTTGCATAGCCTCTAATTATGGAGAAGTGCAGTTTATAGAATGTCATCACACTCTTGGAAAGAATAGAAAAATAATGCCTTTTTTCAGAATATTTTTCAGTTATTTTTCATAATAAAAGTATTTAGAGTGAAATTGGTGTTTGTAATTTGTTACCAAAAAGTAACAGAAATGCTGTAAAAAGATCTATTTTTATTTAATTTTATTACTTTYTCAGAAGTTCAACAAGTTCATTTCAATCCGCCTCTCAAGGTCATCCATCTGAATCAATGATCTTCCTAGCTCCTCCAGCTCTGATTTTTGAATAAAGTTGTAATTACCAGCCTTTTAAGCACCAGCTGTGCCATTGAAACATGATACTGGTGGTGTACTCAAGCCTGGTGGAAAATATCTTTGTGCTCCTCTTCACTGAAGCCTCCTAGCTGATGGCAAGCAACATTTATGGCCACAGAATTAAAGGCACCACATCCAGATCCTTAATTTGGAATCCTTGTTAGGTACAGATACCTCTCCTCTACTTTTCTATGAATTTCTACTCTTAAATCATGTCTGTATTCATTTCTTTAAGAACTACAAGAAAAAAATAAAGATATAATGCCACATGTAAAGGAATAATGTGTTAGTTCATCTGCCAAATGCTGAGTGCCTGATCCCTGCACAGAAACAGAAACACTTTGAGGAAATATTTATCTCTGATTATTTAACAGCACCAGAAGTGTGTACAGTCTTTATCAACAGGAGAACAAGATTAAAATTTAAGGTGAAGGTTGCAGTCTACATATGGTAGGCTACATAGCTGGAGAGGAAATCAGTGATGAAAAGGAAAGCTGAAGAAGTGCGTTTAAGGCAGGATTTGAAGGAGAATTGAAAGGCTGATTGGCACAGGAAGTGGCATGGGAAAATAAAAGCAAGAACTAGAATTTGTCTTGGCAGGAAAGTAATGTTCCACTATTAGAAATGCCTGCTGGCCAAAAAGAAAAAAAAAATCCTGTGCTGAGATTTAGCACAGATTTTCCAACTGCTTTAAAGCTCAGATCTTACACAAAATATCTTCCTAATACSCACACAGGTTTGGCCATGCAGAACWTTGYTGCCATGTCCAGAGAATGCGCTCCCCRATGCTTATGTATCCTCTCGGACCTGGGCTGTGAGAGCTCCCAGGGCGGACGGTGCCCGAGGAGCAGCCGGCACTGGGGGCCCCTGGGCGCTGCAGCCTCGTCAACCCCAGCAGCTCCTGCCAGGTCCCCGCGCCGCCCCGAGCGGGTGGCATCAGCCAAGAATCTGCCTTGCCCGTCAAAAATCATCGGTATGGGTTGATTAGGTATTGTGATATTTGCTATATTTTTCTTCATTAGTGGCCATATTTTTCTTCGTTAGTGGCCTGGCCTGAACTCTCACCAAAGCCGGGGAAATGTCCATGCAGCGACAAGCCTTTGCTCACGGGGACGCTGGTCCCTCTGCAGCAGGCCCTGCCTGGCCAGTCTGGGCTCTGGGTAAATCTTTCACCTCCGCAGCAGACCTTGAGCTCTATTCCCGAGCTCAGCACTTCTGCCAGTCAGGCTGTTAACTCACAAGGTCCCAGTCTGCGCTGGCCTTTCTGCACATAATGAAACTGCCTTTTCCTGAGCTAGCGCTTCTCATGCAGTTTTTATGCCTAGGCATGGCCGAAGTTTGAACTAAGTGCCTATCTGTAGTAACAAAGCAATGAATGAGGAATAGTGTAGGAATACTAAAAACACGCTTATTTTTTGTTTTGTTACATAAAAATCAATCATGAAAAGGAGGGGAAAAGAAATGCACATCTATTTCATTGGGAAATACTTTTTTTTTTCCTAGGGATGATCATTTTACCATTTCACTCTTTCTCCTTGTTTTAAGCCATATCTTCAGGGTGTTGCATGCCG
This sequence comes from Nothoprocta perdicaria, assembly GCF_003342845.1. Lineage (NCBI taxonomy): Eukaryota > Metazoa > Chordata > Aves > Tinamiformes > Tinamidae > Nothoprocta > Nothoprocta perdicaria. Next base: position 1,823,080 of record NW_020456210.1, on the reverse strand, counting down.
ATAACCAAGACCGAATGGACAGTCTCTATTCCAGACCAAGCCAATATTTCTTCGCATCGCCAGGAGGAGCCGCTGCAGAGCAGCCCGAGCGCCTCTGGTTCTTATTTCTGCACCGCACCGGGCGCCAGCCAGACAACGCGAGGCCATTTAATCAGAGCTTTTGATTGAATTGGTGTGTTAGTAAAGCACCAAAGACTATGTCTAAATGAAATTCAATCACGAGATACAGTCATGGCATTTAAAAGCTATGTAAGGAAAAAAAAAAAAGGCTGTTTACTCTAAATTAAAAACGGAGCCTGATCTCTGCTCTTCTGGAAGCTAGAGGCTGCAGCTGCAGATCAAGCAAAATGCACAATGCACCCTTGGTGTCAGGTGAATTTTAGAGCTGACGACAGACCTGCAGTCCCAGGGTGCTGGCAGGCAAGGGCTGCTGCAGCCATGTGTRCTTCCATTTGTTGCTGCGTCTCGAGATGAACCTGCAAGAAAAGGAGAAAATAATTTGCTGTAACTTGGCGAATTCTCAGCTTCCCTGCCAGAAATGCCAGTGGGGTTTGCAGGTACCATCATGTAGTGCTAGCATCTTTTGTGTGGAGACTGGACTGAAGGGATGCCATACAGGTAGGTCACCAGTGGTCTTCAAAGGCTGGCAGTGCTTGGCCACTGGTGGCTAGGAGCTAGTGTCAGAAGCAGAGAGAGTTCAAGGTGAAACATCACCTCCATAAACCRCTCACCATATGCTCTATGTTGTCCATTTTTCATCCAAACTCCAATATATCAAAAAATGAAAACCTCAAATTAGTAACATTGATAATTTGTTAATTCCTGTTGACCGTATAGTATTTTTAACTCGTATGTCATTATTTGTTAGCAGTGGTCCCCATTTTTTTCATCTCTGAGATGACAATCTTAGAGAAAACAAACAAAAAAAAAGGTTCCTATCACCTTCCGTGTCAAAAGGTGATCACAGTTCTGCTATATCTTGATGTTTCTCCTCGAACAGATTTCACACTTTTTTTACCTTCTGTTCCAGTTAGTCATCCGATACGTGAATGCGTTTATCTCCAGAGGTGACTCTCAGAGAGGTCTAGAAGAACCTTTTTCCTCCATCAGCTCAGCGTCTGCATTACTTACAGATGCGGTACACACTGCCTACTCCAAAATGCAATTTATTAAGCTTGTGGAATCACTGATCAAGCTGTTGGCTCAATTTGCTATCTGGTCATTTAGTTGATAAGGTAAATCTTGACTCACTCAGATTTTCCATGGTGGATTAGTRAAGTGATGGAAGCTGAATACTGTATTTTCTCACCTTAAGATAACAATGGAAAGGACATCACTAGACATCTCTTTCAGTAGGTAGCTCGAGTGATACTCCGCAGCTTGATTTTTATCACCTGTTAATATCCAGGAAAAATAACAGTATACCAGAACTGGCAGCATTTATTCTCACTCTGCCTTGGTGTAAATAGCTGCCTCAGCCTAAAGTGCTAAACAAAGTGCATGGGAGCTATGAACTGACCCCCGTGTCCCTCTAAGTGTGTTTTACTGATGAATGGTTTTGCATGAGATGATTGGCTACAAATGCCTAGCACATGGAAGGCTCTTTTCTAATAATAGAAATCTGTAGTGGAACTGACCTACCCTAAGAATCACCTTTRATTTTTTTTTTTTTAAAAAGGATTTCATTTGCTGGACTAATTCATTCCTCATTAGCAAGAAGACAACAGGAAAATTACCCTTGGAGGAACATGAAGGACAAACATAAAATATATACTTGGGTAAGATTAGAGCTGATCTCTTTATAATAAGGATGTGATACAGTATCCAAGTTCTCCTTAATTCATTGAAACTGAATCATAAGCAAATTAAAACCATGGATTCCGTCTTAATATACCTTTGTTCTTCCTTCATACAGATGTTTCAATCAATTGCTGAAAATAGTTCATTAAGTATGCCACATGATGTGTCAGCTGTAACACATTTTTATTACATTTGCCTAGTTTATGCATAATTCCTTTACCTGATCAAAATTTTGCAAATGCCTAAAAAATCCAGACAATAGCCACTCTTTAAGTAGCCTCTCCTATTTTATTTCAAACGATCAATAGTCCTGTGGATCATTATGGATCTAAGTACCCTTTAAGGAAAAAAAATACAACATTCTGGAATACTTTAATTGAACATAACTACTGAAAAATGAGCGGGATCTTTTACTTACTGTTTTTTCATAGTAAAAGACCTTAATTTTAAATGTTTTCATAGAAAACGAAAGAAACTAAATTATTATAGCATTCAATCTGCTAGCTATTTGCTTCTTAATAAGGTTTAATTAAACGTAATCAGCTTCTTTCATTTCCACTTCTTCCGCCCTCTAAATAGTGGGATTATAAAGAACTGGTGTACTGCTTGGACAGGAATTGTTTTCAGCTAACCAGAGATGTGTTTATTCAGTCTGAATTTCTGAATAATAAAAGTGCTAAACTGTTTTGAAATAAAGGTGCTTGAACCTTTGTGTCTCTTCTAACAAAATACGGAGCTTCCTCTTTGGTAGAAATTTCTTCATCATTCTCTGTGACTTTTAATCTGAATGACTGTTTCAAGACATAAAATCTATCAATGTTGAGGTGGTTGACAGTAACTTTTCCATTTCACATCTCAAAATTACCAAAATGAATACACCTGCTAATCTCATGCATATTTGCTTTTGCTTACCTACATGGCCAGTACTCTTGGATGCATCTTTATTAATAAATTCCTATTAATTTAACACAAACCATGAAGCGTTACGACTTAGTGAAAGGAGATTTACTGCAGCTTCATTTATAAAAATATTCTACCTTCAGGCAGAATCAGAAAAAATGTTTCTTATATCCAGTCTTCTGRTGTGATAATGCTCCAGCAAAGCCTCACCCAACTCTATACAAGATTAATAGTTTCTATTATGAACTTTAGTCCCAGAAAGGAAAAAAAAAACACGCTCTTATCATTTTTAGACCTTTGTGGAAGTCTCTGTACCAAATGGAAAGGAACTCCCTTATCTGCTTAGGAGACTGATGTGAGAAAAAGCAATATTGCCTGTAGATATATTATCTGGATGAAATACCTACTTTCCAATAATGTGAGAAAAGCATGATAGTGACCATGATATCCATATGCCTGTAAAGCTCTGTATTTTGCTGATATCTTTATTTACACASCAAGCAGAAAGATGAATCTTCCAGCTTCTAAAAAGAAAAAAAATATACTGCGAAGTGGTTGAGAACTAGTCATGGCACATTTTTTTCCACCACTCTCTTAAATTAGTAGAAAAGTCTTATGCCTGCTTGTTAGGCTTATAAATACAGACTGCTTCCATTTCTGCTCTGGCTGGTTTCCACAAAACTGGCTGTCTTGAAAGGATGGGAAAGAGAAAGCCTGCTGTACTTTATATGAATGGATTTTTCTTATTGTAGTCTTTAGATCACATAAATTTCAGGTCTGAAGCCTGAAGCTTTGTAGGCATCACATCACAGACAGCTTCTCTATCTCCCCAAATCATTTCCAGCCCCTCCTTTATTTTAAGGCTACCATTGCACCACATCTTCCATGTGAAGAGAGGGAAAAAGAAATAAGAGTTTATGCCGGTGTCTTCTGGACTCAAAACAACTTAGCAGCTAAACCCTGCAGATATCTGCTGAGAAAATGTTTGGCACATCCATTTAGTTCAGAACCACTGAGTACCTTTTCTGTACTGGRGCCTTCAGTATCCCATAATAAAACAGTAGTGGATTTGTGGACTTCATCCTTTTTGTTCTAAAACCACTGAAGATACGATCCACTTCAGAATCGAGACACCTAGATGCTCATGTCTGCACGTGAATGTCTGCACTTAGCTTACAAGCAGTGCATCTCCATCCAGTGGAACCTGGAGCATGTCACCTGGCCAGCATAAGCAAGACCACACGGAGGTACCCAGGGCTATTTGAGATAGCTGAGCTGTCTGGGACAGCCACACCATGGTGGTGGATACAACACAGGATCCCCATGCGACCTGTGTCCTCCCAGAGCACAAGTGGAAGGCCAGGAGGGACATGCCAGTGCACCTCAGATATCCTTAGCCACCTCTGTCTGCAGCTGCCTGCTCTGCAATGGGCTGAATTTCCCTCTCACAGCTCCTCTGACTCCACTGGCTGTCATGTGAGCTTACAAAAACAGCTCCTCTGTGGACACTGATATGGAGGCATCATATATATAACATTTGGTAGGATTCATTAGCCACTTTTGACTTCTTTTTCACCATGTCACTCCTTAGCCCTTCAGAAGGGTCTAAGAGAAGACTCCTTAGTCCTCGGAAGGCTTTACAGCCTCTGTCGCTGGGTACATTTAAAACAGTGTATCCTAAATTGAAAAATATATATTGAACATCTTCGATAACTTTTGAGAATATATTTGCATTTCACTTGCACACAATTTAGTATAAAAAAAAAAAAAAAGGAAAGAAATGGTGAGAAATAACTTCAAGGTTCATCTCATATCGAAACTAAAGTCTCTGGCCATATTTACACCATCACTCTCAGACATCTGGACTGGCTTTGTAGGAGTTAACCTGACCAGGACATGTAGGATTCTGATGTGTGGGAAGCCCCAGCGCCAGCTCAGAGCTGGAAATGTGCAGCTACGCTGGCCTGGGGCTGCCCCTGAGCTACCAAGCTCTGCAAAGAAGCACCTCAAGCGCCCGGAGAGTCGCGCTGCTCCGCCTGCCCAGCGCTCCGCTCCACGACTTCTGCCTCCAGGGCTTGTAGCCCAGGTGGGCCAGGGCAGGGCAGCAAATTGCCCTTCATGCCAAAAAATTTAAACACAAGCTTCTCCTGTTATTTACTTTCCTCTTAGAGTCAGACCCCATGTCATAATGCATATACTCGGCATAGACTTAACGCACCTACTGCCCAACTGTACAAACTTTAACATATTTCCTGGTTAGGTCCTTTTTAAACGCAGAATGTTGCCTCCGCTCTAATATCTGGATGCCCTGAAGACTGATGTGATCATATTCACTCCTGACTGTTCAATATTTTTTGTTCTACTATCTTCGCTACACCCAGGTTTCCTCTTCTGATGTGAACTGATGTAGCGCTATTTCTGGGAAGGCTCCATCTCTCAGCATGTGCATGTGGTTTTTAAAATTCCTTGCTTTGTGTGGCAGATTTAGCTGATGTGGTCCATTTATTCCCCCTCCAGCACATTATCTCCAGTACGCAGAATGAGTTATTACCCCTGCTCCAGTGTAAAAATACATTACGCTCAACGGAAGTCACTAGCACACACTTTTCCACAAAATGTTCTTCCATGATGTCTGTGTATCCCTAATTATACTTACTACACTAATTGGTCACTGGTCATATTGTTCTAYTACTATTAATTTTATAGGTACATGAGAGATTTTAGTGGGCTGGTTTCCAAAGGCCTTTAGTGCCTGAGGGTGAAGCACACTCCCATGCAACTTATTTAGTGCCCAAGGGAATACAGATTTTACCTACTGACTTACTRTATTTACCAGATTTACCTATTATCCAGCCATTCAGCATCCTTACAGGAGCTTTTCATCCCGATTGCATAAACTCCGTATGAAATCTAGTTGCTGTCTCACGGGAGTCCAATCAATTTTGTACTATTTAAGTGAGTAAACGGAGCAGCTCATGGCATTTATGTGAGTATCACTTTGCCCAGCTCCAAAGTAGGAATCATTTCTGACATGAAATACAGCAGCTATTTAACATCTCAAAAATACTTCAGAAAGGTTAAGATGAGGCATGAAAAATACTGTATTCCTCTGAAATGGTACCGCAGACAAGAATATGARCATCCTATCTACAAGTAAGACTTCATGATGTTAATCTGTGGCAAATATATTTGTAGTAAATATATCCAAGTCCCTCCTAAACTTATGCTCTGATCTAAGTGAGTCAGCAGAGAATCTTGCACCTACTGAATCATCAGCTGTGTTTCTGATAGCATATGGGTTTCCCCCCTGTAATTACCGATGCAGCCCAATCCTGCTTAGGTTGTGATATCTGATTAGAGCACAGCTTGAGGCTTCCATTATGACTGCTATCAACTTAATTATTTTGCCTCATATTAAACACTCTGCTGCTTTTCTACTGTTCGCTTTCCCATTATTTATTTCCTATGTTTCTGAGTAGAAAACAAGATCATCCAAAAACTAGGCAGGACTGAATAAAAGGCCATGAAACGACCCCTCTTGCTTCTTCTTTCAGGTTTCTGTCTTTGAAGAAAACAGCAGTTAACACATATTGGTTAGCATATGGCTACGCTTAGGTTAATACTCTCTTGTTTTGATGATGATCATAGGGTGGCTGAGAAGGTTTTTTTAGCATGAGTAGGTTTGTTTGTAAATAGGTGTACGGATTTCATGTGAATCACACTGCTGCAACTATTCAATTAGGAGAGAAATAGACGTTTTGGAGAAGTCACTAGCAGTTTGGGAAGAGTTTGGTACTCTTGCCCGGGCCGTTTACAGCTACCTGCCTGTCTGTTCCATCTGCCTTCCCATCTGCTACGTGTTTCCTGCTTTGTCTTTTGCTTCTAGGCTCCTTTTTTTTTTTTTTCTTTCTCCCTCGATAATGTCCAAAGTGGGAGCATCATTTTTCTGGATCTTCCCTTTGTGCTAACAAAAACTCAAGGGAGAAAAGGTCAGAACAGCATTCTGGCCTTGGAGACACATGCTAAATTGGAAGCCATTAGCTGTGTGAGGCACATTAAGCCTAAATTATATGTCAAGACCCTTGATTTATGCAGCAGAACTGCACTGAACTTTACCCTGACATTAATTGCTCACAAAACTGTTTAGTTCCTTCATTTTCAGCAGCACACTTGTAACGCCATACCAGAAATTAAAAATACCAGAAACTGAAAGCAATCACCTGTTCTTTACTCGTACTGTTACCTAGCAGGGAAATATCCAAATCAAGGGGATTTGGACTTCCTTGGGAGAAGAGCCTTATGATGCGGCCATGTCAGGAGTCCTCAGCCTACAGGAGCAGGGATCTGCAACCATTAGCTGTGATCCTCTTTTCTACAGAAGCTAAGCTCTGGAGAACTCCACAGCCTTGTCCTTGCCTAGGAAGAAAAAAATCTCCCTTCCCAGTTGCTTTTATCCTACAGGCCTTGAGGCTGAGTGGCAAGAGAAGGCAGCTATCAGCCGTGGTGGGTGTATAGACCGTGGAGTTATTTTAGTCCTACTGRAGACATTTGCCAATGTTATATTTCAACAGAAAACTCCATCCTTACTTGGAGTTTCCTGAGGCAGAAGTTCTGGGAAGCTCCAGGGGATGGTGAGTCTCCATCAACTCACTTCACACTTGAGTACATAATGGAGGCTCCACAGACATTTCAACTTGTTTATTTTTTTTAAAGTAGAGGTTAATGGAGAGGTGGCCATTCCGATTACATGAGACCTACCTCAAGATTTTACATCAGTTACCACTGAGTGTTTCCCTACTTGAAGGGGGCTGCAGSCACATAAATGTAGTGTGTGTCTTGTTTCTATTGATGATTATATAGGAAGACATCAAGGCTTTCTCTAAAACACTTTTACCTGCAAAGTTACTCTGGCTAAAAGTCACTAAATATTTTCAAGCATATGCAAATACATAGGAGAGCAGGAGAAATTGATATATTTTGGAAGGCCACWCTCTCTGCATACAGACATAATTTTCTTCTGTGTCTCCTTATGAAATCCATTACATGTCCTAGCTTTCCACTGGCCAGTGATAGCTAAGCCTTCTCAAGATCAGCGTCAGATACAAACAAATTCCCTGGTTTTTCCTTTTGCTCCTTTTTTAGACCATTGTTTTGAAGAATCTTGTCTTTTTAACACTCCTTCCAATGGAGTGGTATAAATATTTCATCTTAAATGTATTCCAGCAAAAGCTCAGTGAACATTAGCTGCCTTTAAGGGTTAACCCATTAGTGAAAAGGATGCCTGAAAAATTGAAAGTGTGGCTCTTAGCCAAGAGAGATCAGTGTATTCTGAGCGTGCACTTTCTGCAGTGGCAAATCACATTGAAGCCTCTGAGATGCAACCTCAGAGGTAAATTCTACACTATGTGGTTCAGAGAAATATCCACTGCCTACAGATGTGAATTAAGGGCATCACTTACTTACAAAGCTATCATTACATCTGAAATACTAAATTGTCCAAAAATGAAACAGTAAACCTTAAGATAAGTCAGATCCTAATTTCAAAATATTATTTTGGCATCTGTAAAAGAGGTGTATCTATATTAATGTAAACTCTTTTAGAAGACATTTATTAGATTAATATATTAAGCATTAGCTCTCGTATTTTAAACATTTTCATCCTTTCCTTTTGTTTTGTGTTCTGCATAGCAAAAGCCAAAGTCATGTAGATGCCTTGATGGAGCTGTTAATCCTAACGTATTCCAGTAGCCTCAGTGTGGATAAGAACTGCTAATCAAGATGCTTGGAAGTGCATCTCTCATATAACAGTATGTGTTTTAAGGATAACTAAACAGCAGCTAACCGTTTTGAACAAAAATAAAGATTCCATGTATTTAGTTCTGCACCAACTCATTTTTTTTCCGTATAATATATGTCTGCCTATTGCACCTTTTTTGCTTGCAGACCTCACCCTGATTCACCAGCAGGGTATATCCATTCYGTATGCAGTTTACATCAGCGTAAATATCTGCACAGAGCAAGGAACAGAGAGTCAGGCTTCGTCAAATCCAGGCTATATTTAGTCTATATTCAGAATTCTTTGCAAGAAGAAACATCCAGAGCCCCAGTGCTAATATCGCTTTGAGGTAGAGGAATTTATGACAGATCACATTGCTCACGGACTACTACCACAGGGAAGCTTTCCCGGGGCCTTCATTTTCTCCTGACATTAGGCAGATTATACAGAAAGCAAAACACTAAGCCCTGAATCCTGTAGTGTGTAACATCCGTGCACTTGCTGCCTACGTCACTCATTTGTGTTGAATAAAACCTGCTTGGAGGGCTTCTGCATTACATGGGGACACAGCGCYGGGGCCTCCAGGCTTGTGGCTTTGGTTTTAGCATCTGTGCTTAGGCCGATCCTCTCCGTGGCTCCCACAGTGACGTTTGGCAGCACCGGAGAGCACCAGCTCTCTGAAGAGACAGATGCTGAAAGGCACCAGTGCCTCCTCGCACAGATGGACAGGGTGGAGAAGAGACGAGGAGGARGAAGATGAGGAAGGCTGCTGTGATCCTCGCAGAGCTTGCCACCAAAAACTCCTTTCTCCATGCGCTTGCTTGGATTGTCCTTTGCCCTCTTCAGCCAGCCAACTCCCGCTTGGTTTTCCCAGAGCTTCCCTCCCATGTGCCGTGCAGGCTAAAAATACAACTTGCATCGTCAAACATGTCCAAAACTGGCAAGGGTTTGAAGGCCAGACTGCCAGCAATAATAAAGACAGCAAAATTTCAGGATGCTTAGGATTATGCATTTGACTGCCTACTTGCAGCGTAATTCAGAAATTACTTCCTAAAATGTTAGGAAAGTGTATAGAGCACAAAGATCTTGGTGCAGAATGAGGATGTTATATTCCTGAATATCCCAGCACTGTCCTGCAGTGGCCTCTTTCCCTCATTTCCACAGCTATTTTTCATAATTATTTAAAAGTGATTCATATTTAACCACATATATTTGTCTTTCCCAATGAAAGACACTGAATTTTTATTGCATACAAAATTATTTTGCTTTTCTCTGTATAGCTGCACTTTCTGTATTCCAGGGCTGCAGAACAAGCTCAAACTTTACTATGTCAGGSTCTGAAACACCTAGATTCTGCTTTCCTTCACTGACTTACAGCCTACTGTCCATAAAGAGGAAAAAAGACATATTTTAAAGAACAAGAAAGGTTCAGGTGGGCTTACAGTTTTGGAGCATCTGTTTATGCATACATCTTTTATACATTTAAATTATACACCTAATATGTGCAGTGTAATTATTTTGTAATATGCCAAATATCAGTCATTCACTGTCAGTTACATTTGCAAGATTTTCTATGGATCCTATAGATTCTATGAATCAGGTTTTTCTACGGATCTGCGGATATGTTTCCTCTTGTTCAAGTAAAGTAAAAGAAATCCATTTGCTGACAGCTTGCAAGATACCCAATAATTTCCCAATAAATGTTTTGTCTTTGGTCTGTTTTCTTCTCCTTAAATTTTCTGGCATGAAGAAAAGCACTTAGGCAGCTCATATCGAGCATGCAAGTATAATTTATTTTTCTGAAATGTGATTATATATTCCTGGTATACTAGCAATACATGGAGAAACATCCTGTATATTCATACATTGACTTAGGAAAATTATCATTCTTATTGGTTTCCAGCTGTTCAATAGCGGCATATACTTCTCCACAATCAAACTGTAATCACTTTGGGCTTATAATTCATCATTCATCAGAACTTAAATGCAAACCTTTTGCCTTTTTTTCTCCTACACTGAACAAGATTTGCAACTTTGACAAATGGTAAAAAAATAGTCTGAAAGAAAATGTACTGCATAGCAAAGAAGATAAAATATGTACTCTGAACACTTACTATATTWAGGTTTTTTATTGCAATGCTTAGTTTTTTCCTTTATGCTTTTTTTTTGTTCCTGTGTGATTTAGGAATTACAGCCAATTCTTTTACAGCAGCACCTCAAAGGAAGACTCAATTTTTTAGTCAYGGTAAAGCAGATCCAAAACTTCAGCCTTATTCCCAAATACCTCATAGCTTTACCATTTAAGGAGAAAGACAGTGCTGAATGTCTCAGTAGTGAATGGCAAGGCTCCCAAAACTTTAAAGTAAGCTTGTGTGTCCTGTATTTAAGCACGGACGGCAATATCCTTTGGAATCCTGCTGTATTTAAATGCAGACTGTGRTTATTTACCCAGTGGCCACAAATGCTCCTTCCATGTCTAGGCACAGGAGCTGCTGTCCAGGCATCAGCCTGAGATGCTCGTGTTTGAAAATTGGTGTCCAAGTGTCACTGATAGAGGTGCAGCAGCGAGAGGCAGTGAAAACAGTAATTATCCTGGTGCAGAGGATGCTTTTCTGCAGTTCTTGATCCTGTGTGAAATAAGCTGAGCTGTGCCACAAACGGCTCCTGCGTGGGATGGGCACTCGCCAGTCCTGCAAGGGGTGGTCACTGTCACTGCGCCTGCCCCCTGCCCAGGACCTGCAGGGGCAGCGAGACACGAGCAGCCTCGAGGATGTCCTGCAATGACAGCAGCATCACTGTTGTGTCACCCTGTAAACAACAGCCTCTGCCCATTCCCTTTCCCTTCTCTCAGGAGTGCGGGGCTGATCCGCATCTTCTCTCCCTGGGCTCCGAGGAAGCCCCTCTGTGTTGGCATTTTACAGGATGCAGAGGAACAAGAGCAGCAATGCCTAAGCAGATCAGGATCCCCTGTGCAGTGCTTGTTTCCTGCTGACCCCATGAATTTCCTTTTAGCAGCTAATAGTGCGGCAGAGGCAGCGCTTACATGCGGATCATACAAGGGCAGCTCTGAGCTATCTGCTTCTGTGCCCTAGAAAGCACCCAGATAGCATCATCTGCGATGCCACTCATGCTGATTTGAGTTAAAATACTGCTGTGCAAAATAAAAAGGCATATCCTGCCTGTGCGCTGTGGGAGCTGTCTGGGAAGATGCTACAGACCTTGTCAGGGCGGTCTGATCTGACAGCCCGGAGCAGAGCAGCAGCCTCGTGAGCTGGGGGCTGCGGCCGTCACAGGAGAGCAGTTGGAAAGGTCTCCACAGGGATCTGCTGGGATCTCCTGGATTGAGGCACAGCTCTCCGGGCATGGGCAGGAAAAGCTGGTGGCTTAARGGTTGGTGGAAATGCTCCATGAGAAGATCTCCTCCCTCAAAGCCTTTTGCATGGGCTGTAACACAGGATTGGTCTCAGAGGCTTGAGAGTCTATTCCTCTGGGAAATTCGACTTGGGATATTTTCCCTCAGAAAATGTCCTGTGAGATAGAGGCTAGAGAGTCTCTGGAGTAGACTGAAACATTGCATTTGAATTGTTCTGAGTTGTTTTTGTTGATCTGCACATAGCYACGACGGCTGAACTGCAGTTTCTGAGCTGGTCCTGTCAGAGTTTATCTAACGAGACATTTTATTGCATTATAAAACTGCAAGTTCCCTTGTTTGTGAAGTCTAAACTTCTTTACTTCAATGCTGAGACACAACCACAGCACCACTGTGGTGCCTGTTATACGTTCTATGGCTCACACTTGTGCATCAAAGGAGGTAGTTTTTTTGGAGCCAATCTTTGTTGATATAAAGCTTTGATAGAGTTTATGGTATTTTTGTACAGAAGTGTTGTATTGCAGAAAGTAATGAATAGGCTGGAAAATAAAAAGCTTTTTCCCAGGTAGCAAAACATCATGCTACCCTCAAGTTGTATCACGGTGAAAATTGCTAGCTGGGGAGCTTTATTAAAACATTATTTGATATCGATCTGCTTATTATATTATACAAGAGAAAGCTCAAAGCAATGTGCTTGCACTGACTGGCACGGCGGTGACATTTTCTCTGACAACCCCGTGTTATTTGATTATCGTTACCCTGCATTTCTGCATTTTCCAGGTACTGTTAAAACAAAGAAATAATCAAAGGCCTAATGAGGTTTGTGGCACCCCAGGGCTGTGCTCTGCAGCCCGCTGGCTCTTCCCCTCCTCGCTGTTCTCACAGGGAACTGAGAGCACTCGTCTCCTTGCAGGACTCGCTCTCCACYGAGGCACAAGCAAGTCTTCCTCAGCAGTTCCAGTTTCTCAAAAATACGCTGCTATTTTAGTGATCTTGGTGGTATTTTTTCCCCAAATATTTAGTCTCTCTCCTGGCAACAGTGACTTGTAGTTCCAGATTTGTTTTCTCAACCTTTCTTTCAAAAAGATGGCATAAAACGACAGAGAAAGGTTTAAATTTTTTACCTTTTAATGAAAAGGTCGTATCTTCACTAATTTCATTCATTGCAGCACTTTTAATGACTACAAACAAAGTTGTATCAGCAGCTGTTGAACAACTTCGGATTTGCTACCTGAGTGTAAATTATTATTTTATAATTCATATGTTCAACTACTATTGCAACCATCTTAGCAATAAATATAAACGGTGAAGAAAGGCAATTAAATGTCAGCCAGATCAAAYGTGCAATCAGTGCAACACGTGTTATAAAATTTTAGAGAGGGTGTGATGGCAAGAGGAGGCACAGCAGAATTAGCACTCCTCATACATATTTTAAAATCAAATATAAGCTAAAAAAATCTAAATGGATGACAGAGAGAATCAATGGTCCAATTTGCTGGCTCCAGTTAATTATAGTAGGTGTGCATAAGTGCAAAGCCATTGCATGAGTCCAAATAACTGAAAGTTCAAAATATTATACAAGCAGTTGAATGTTTTATTGTCTAAATCAGGGCTAATGGAAAGGTTATTAAGAACCTGAACAAAGGCACCACAATAAATTGCTACTATTATTATATTTTATTATTTATTTCAGTTCAGAAATCTACTTTACTATATTTGTACAATTCTGGAAGTAAAACGCAGTGGATCTGAAAATAGATACTTCCAAAGAGCAATTGGATGATTGCATACTTTGGTCAAGTTAAGAAAAGATTTATTTCTGCAGTAATATTCCACATTCTTTCTCAGAGTGGCCTGATCATCAAGYAATTACAGTGTGCCAAATTTAAGGAAGTTAGTACCTGCAAGCCGTTCGGTTACATAACCAAAAGGGAATCTTCATCTTTTCTACAAAAATGCTCAAAGTCAAGTTTTGACTGCCAGGTGATTAGTATAAATCTTTATACAGCCTGCAAGAATTTATAAGAAAAGAGGACCATATATCTATGCAAATATATATGTATAAAACTGTACAATCAATACATTTTACAAAGGAAATATATTGTTGTGACCTTCTGGGCATGTTCTAAATCTGAAAAAAAACAAGCAAACAGATAAAAAATCCCAGCAGTCCTACTTGATAGCATAGAAATGTTTCAAGGAAGTTGAAACATGCTGCTACTTTTAGCTCTGAGGAGAGATTTACATTATGCAGGATGATAAGGAAAAATAGAACTATCTAGCCTGAGAACAAAAGGACTTGTTGAGTGCATTGCATTGATTATCAGGAGATGCCCCCAYGGAAGAAACACACATGCTATACACAGAAGACGTGTGTGTTATATCTATYAGTTCTTTACTGCTGGGTTATGGAATAAGAAGTTTGTCTCCACAAGCACAGGGGAGAATAGAGAGATGATGGCTGAAGGGGGGACCCAAGTACCTGCCAGATCACTGTTGTTCCTGCCAGCTGCACAGAGTTCTTGGAACACGGAAAAAAATGTGAAAGATGCTGGGCACAGTCACTAGTTTTTGAATTGTGGAAGGGAAAATGAGATTGGATAACACTGGTAGCAAAGGAGAATGCTGCAATTGCCTTGGATCCTGCACCAGTGAGCACTTCTTGGGCAAGGTGTGTTTACAGGGTGGATCACAGCACGGAGACCTGAGGTAATGAGCAGAGGCTCCAGATCTTCCGTGCTCACAAGCAGTTGCATTTCATGAGCTTCCCCTAAATCTCCAGGAATGGGTCACTTAAGCCCCGAAGCAGAAACAGGTGTCCCCCAGGGCTACTTATACCGAATTGCTTCCAGTTCTTGACTGGTTCAGTACTGGCAAGTCATTATTGTGGCTTCTGTGTGGGTAATGGATATAACTAATGTGCCTGAAATGGCAGCTGCCTTTCCGATAATGGGCTTCCCGACGTSTGCTGAGTGTCATTAATAGTATGCATGTCTGCAGGTCGCTTGCCAGAAGAGACAAGTAAATACATTTATCAGAATTCAGCAGAGACAAGCATCCAAATGGAACATACAGGAAAGGCCTGAGGAAAGGATATCCACCTGGGGGAGGCCAGGGGCCAAGCGGAGCCTGCCTTGCATGGGATGTTCCCTTGTAGTGTGTGCAGGAAAGAGGAGAGGCCCAAGAAAACACACATAGGCCRCTGAACTGGGAGCGCAGACTTGCTGAAAGCACAACTGGCACCTTCTAAATCTCTGGGCCCCCACCCAGACAGCAGCTGAGAACAGGCATAACGGGAACCCCAAGAAAAAGCCCAAAGGGTTTGCCACTTAGTACAGCTACAGGGGCTTGTAAGTCACCCAGCCTACGAGAGCACTTTAATGATGCTCGTTGTATAAACCCAGATATTCTACCAGTTTYTGTGCCACTACAGAAAGCAGTATTTGTAAAGCCCATTTTCAGACTACGGCTCATGTAGTCTTTTCTAGTGGAAAGATTGTCAGCTACATGTTCAGGCTCTCACATTCGCTTTGTCCTTGCCACAATCTACCTTGGGTGACAGGAGACTAGACTAAGAAAGGAAATACTTTCTCATGATTTTCTCGCTTTTGACTTTCTCATGATTTTCTCTAAAACCAAAGCAGAATTTTGTTTACTAGATAGCATTGGTGACAATAATATCCCGGATAATAGCATTGGTGACAATGTGGAACTCATTCCCTGTATTTCCTCCAACAATATGATCAGTGACAGTTACCAGAGTCTAGATTTGATTCCCACAGATCCAGATCTTCTTCAGTCTTCTCCTCAGGCCATCCTGAGACTGATATTCAGAAAATTACCCAGGGATTTCTCATAGTGCCTTCCTTTATGAAGGCTGATCCTGAATTTTAACCTGCTTGGACTGTTCCCCAAACATCATCACTGTTCTGCTGCAGTAATTGTGCTTCACTTTCCTGCGAAACACTGCGTGCCGAGACACCTGCTCTAGAGGACAAGGCTTTCCTATGCTCACAGTAAAAACTAAACAGAATCCTGGTACCTTCCTCCATACAGGCAGCTAGGTGCTGGGTGTCAAGCTGACCAGTGCAAGTGAGCTGTGTTATACAGAAGCTTGTGATCAGCAGTACAAAGTCCAGCTTGATGTCAGCCACTAGTGGTGCCCCCTGGAATGATAGTGGGATCCATTACTGGATCCCCCATTGGTGGATACTGATTAACATCTTTAGTGAATACCTGGGTGATGGGACAGAATGCAACYTCAGCAAGTTTTCGAATGATACAAAACCGGGAGGAGTGTTGGAGACACAGCTGGTTGGGCTGCCATTCAGAGAGGATCTGGGCAAGCTTGAGAAATAGTCAGAGAGGAGGCTCATAAGGTTCAAAGAAAAATGCCAGCTCTAGCACCAACATCATAAGGTTCAAAGAAAAATACCAGCTCCAGCACCACTGCTTACCAAATATGCCATCAGCCAGCAGTGTGCCCCATGGCAAAGAAGGCAAACCGCTTCCTGGCTGTGTAAGGATGAGTTGCCAATAAGTTCAGAGAGGTGGTCCTTTCCCTCTACTCAACCCTGGTGAGGCCACATCAGAGCTACAAGGTCATATGCCCAGTATAAGAGAGAGATGGATATACTGGGGCTAGTCTGGTGAAGGGCCATGAACATGATAAAGACTGAGGAGAGACTGGTAGAACTGGAACTGTTCAATCTGGAGAAGAGAGGGCTCGGGGCATGGAGGGGTGCATCTAATCAGTGTGTATAAGTACCTGATGCAGGACATGAAGGAGCCAAAATCTACTTGGTGGTATCCAGAGAAAGTGTAAGAGTCCTTCACAGGTACAAGCTGAAAAACAGGAAATTCCAGTTAAACATAGGAAGAAACTTTATTACTACGAGGTTACTTGAACACTGGAACAACTTGTCCAAGAGTCATRGAATATCTATCCTTGGAGGCATTCAAACCATGAGGAGACAAGGCCCTGGTGTAGTAACCTGCTGTAGTGGATCCTGCTTTGAGCAGGAGCGTTGGRCTAGACCATCTCCACAGACCCCTTTCAAGGGCAGCAATTTGGTCACTGCTCTTTTCCTGGAACAGAATGTATGGAAAGGATAGGTTAAATGCAAAGCAGGTAAGGCCAGGCGAGGCCAGGGCTCACAACATGTGCTGCATCCCTGTTACCAGAGATTGGCATGCCAGCAGATGTCAGTATGTGATGTCATTTAAGGATTTTTAGTATTGTCAGTAATTTTGGCACATTGGAAATGTAGATACTTTGGTTAGGGGCTTACAAAAAGTCTTGGGTACTTCCAGATATTTTTGATTCTTTTTCTACGTATGTTTCASAGGATTACTTATAGAGAGCACTTCTTCAAAGAAGAGCGTTTTAAGTACTTCTGTTTAAGTCTCTTTCTAGTTAATAATCTAATTTTATTTATATTTCAGTATCAGCATAAAAAGCCAACAACCGGCTGAATCATTAATATTTACATAATTTACTTTTTTTCCTTACACTGGTGATTCTGTGGTCCTTTGCAAATGTTTTTACAAAACTCATTTTTGCGTAAACAGAACAGCTATGAGGACTAATTAGAATATTTTACTTTATTATCACACGAAAAGCAAAATGTCAAACATGGACACTTAGGCCAATCCAGATATCGCAGCCTCGGCATGCTGGCAAGGCAGTCTCTGTTTTTATGGGAGATTACAGAAAGGAGAGAAGGAAGGTAAGCAGCACCTTACAGTGCACGTCTGCTTGGTGCCAGGGTGCTGGCAAGACCAAGATTTATAGACTTTTTTTCTGCTAACTTGACGCTACTTCCGCAAACTTCTGCACAGTGTTAGAATTCAAGGCTCTGAATTAGAACCTTACAAATGCTGTTAAATTTTCTCTTCTAATGTACGTGAAGAAAATCTTCTAGTTTCCTGGMTCATTACATGTCCTAATGGCTAGATCTAAGGGCACGCGGACACCTAACAGGCAAAACGCAAACTCCTGTAACCACAGACACAACCTACAAATCTCCCACCCAATCCTTTGTTACTTGGAGAGCTGCACCTGAGCTGTTACCCAGAGCTGCTCTGGTATCTGCCTTGCTGATGTTGAGCACACGCAGAATTGCTGGCAGCTTGCTGAACAAATCATGTTCCTCTGAGTCCCWCGTGTGCTCGGGGTTGACGGGCAGGGTAACCTGGTTCTCCTTCTCCTGGAGGGTCTCRCTGCATGGGCAGCCTCAGACCCATAGCTCTCCTGCTGCAGTCAACCATGGGGCAAGAGCAGGAGATCCATGGGGCCACAGAAGCAGCRTGTCCTCTGCCCTGGCATCGGGCTGGTACCTCCAGAGAGGCCAGTCTTCTAGCAGCAGATTCATGTGGGTTTGCAACAGAAGGCACTGCTTGCTCCTTTTTTAAAAAAACATTTGTTAATAAAAGTGTTAAAAGGCATCTAACAAAAAAAAAAAATCAATTGTTGATGTAGCCTGGTTTCTCATCTATGAACTTTTGGATCTGATGTTCAGCAAATGTGACAAATAGCTCTGAAGATAAGGCACCTTTTTAATAAAAAGAAAATAAAGAGAAAATTCCAGAGAGGTGCAGAGGGAAGATTATGTTGAACAGAACGCACCTCCAGCTTGCCGAGTGCCCGGGTCTGACAAGATTGGGATCACATTTTTAATGAAATCACTTTTTATAATGGCTTGTATGCATTTATGTAAYCGTCTGTACAAATATGTCAGTTTTAGGCATATATTGGCTGCCCGGTCCATTTAAATGGATAAGCAGCTACCCTTGCTTGCTTTCTGTGCAAGCAAAGACGAATACCACTGGGCCACCAAGAATGATATGGCTGGCACTTCATTTCACAGACTAAAACCTTTATTTGGGAAAATATTGCTGCTTTTGCTTTTCATGAATTCTGGGATGTGATTATACATGCTCCAGATGACCTCCATGCTGCAACATCAAGCGAGAAGTAAGGGAGTCTCCTGAAAATCAAGATTCAATTTATTTAAAATTCTCTGGGGGTAAAAATGTAGACAGAAGAGAACTGGCAGGAACTTTATATGTTATTGGTGTGACACATTCACTACAAACACACATCTAAATCAGGTGACTGCTTTTTTTGCATTTCTAGCATTTGGATATACAGAGATTCAGTGTAAAGCAGCTCATGTGAGTAACAGAAGGCAATTAAATAAAGTGAGGCACCCATGCAAGCTTCTATAGCTAGCACAGTGGAGAGCTAGAAAGCGTGTGATAGCCCAGAAGAACTCATTTTTGGTCTTGTATACGAAAGACAGAGAAGCCTGCACAGTCAACTCAGTGACACAAATATTGTCAGCTGTTTGATGTGCAGTACACAAATTTCTGCAAGCCAGTAACTTGGTAACTAATTAAAAAGAACAGTTCTTTACCCTCTCTTTTTTAAAAACACTTTTGGAGCAAATCCAAAAAAAAAAGCAAGCTCTTGCAGGATCCTGAAGAATCCTGTATTCAGTCCTATGGAGTTTCACTTTAAAAGTGATGGCACTATAAATATATATAAATAAAAAAAAGGCTAGAAGATAGCTTTTTGGTGACTGAAGAACACAGCAATCCACTACACTTCTCTGATCTGCAATTTTGTAGAATGCCAAAAAGTCGAACGGAGGATCAGAACTACAATGTTGAGGATCAGTGTYTCTTCTTTCATTCATAATGGAAAGGCTAAGAGGAAAAAAAGCAAGGCATCAGTGTTGTAGATAGCATTTAGTAAGTGGRTGATATAAAGTCACCTGAAGTTTTGTTTCATGCCATAACACTCAAAAGCCCAAGTTTGCTTTAAAAATAGCATAGGTTAGGAGAATAAGTGCCAAAGTAATTTTTAAAAGCTGCAGGAAGGCTTCTAAAAACCTGCCTTGCTTTGAAAAATGCTTCATGTTTGCGTCTATTCCAGAAAGTATTCCCAGAGCTTTTAGCTCCTGCTCCTTCTCAGGGCGGCTGSTGCCCGGGAGCAGCAGCGGGGCTGCGCTGCGCTCTGCATTCCTGACCCTGCCAGCCCCTGCGCGCCTGCCTTGGGCACTTGAGCATAAATTCAGCCCCCCAGGTCTAATTTGTTAAAATATTATGGTTTTGTTAACACCGTGCCACTGCTTTTTATTCTAGATGAGGTATCATCTGTCCTTTCACTGCTGGCAAGAGAGTCGTCAGCAAAAACAGCCCCTTATTCCGGCTAATGCAGCAGAAATCCAGGATATGCCTGCCCTTGCCTGGGGTCAAGCCGGCATCGCTCCGGGATCCAGCCATCCATGAAGAGGCAAACACAGTATTATTGATCCCAGAACCATGGCCCAAGCATGATCACAGAAAAGCCAGCAGCTACAGCTCTTGCCATGGGGTCTTTAATCGAGGGGTTTTCACGAGCCTTGGGAAACGCAGCCTGCTTTAGGCACTGGCTCAAAGTCAGTGCAGGAAAATGCTGTGTCAGGAAACTGTCATCACGCTGACTACCAAAATTAAATAGGGGAAACCCTTCGTGGCTTCCTCCAAACGGAGGGCTCCTGTGTGACCATGTAAAGACCCATGATTTCTATAAATACAGGGAAATGACAGACAGTACAAAAATAATCACAACATGACTGCGAGGCGTAGCAGAGCTCGTGTAATATTCCACCCTCAGAACTGCCTTTTTAAAAAAAGTAACACTTCACACATATTACTATCATTATTTTTAAATGACGTTCAAACCCGACACTCTGATTTTTTTTTTTTTTTTTATAAAGTGTTATTTTCTCTGAAAGAGAAAGGAATATTTAACTGCAGTAGCGCTAGTCTCCTATCAGGACACTGCTGCGTCAGAAACTATTTTCATGGGAGATTTGAGGCTTTTTGGTCTAAGGTGGGAAGGAGCCGGCGGTGCCAATGATGGGGCTGTGACCTCCCAGGTCAGGACGTGGGGGACTTTTGGGTGCGAACTCCACATTATTTGGTGGGGGGCTGCCCATCTCCTTCCTTGAGGAGGCAGGGAGGGGGTTCAGCTCCTCATTCCCTGGTTGCACTGGGAAACGCATYGCTGCGTAGCACATGGAAGGGAACGGGAGAAGCCCGGAGGGGCCCCGAGCTCCCCTTTCCCTCAACAAGTGACAAGATGGTGACGACAAGCGAGAAGCAGCCCGGGCTGCGGAGGAAGCGGCTCCTGCAGACGAAGCCGGGAGCGGGGCCGGGCCGCGGCGGCACCGCGGGCCCCGCACCAGGCGACCCGGCGCGGGGCGCCGCCGCCAACCGCCAACGGCCGCCGCCAACCGCCAACGGCCGCCCGGGGGCAACCGCCAACGGCCGCCCGGGGGCAGCGGCCGCCGCGCCCGCCCGCCCGCGCGCCGGGGGCCGCCCCGCTCCATTGTGCGGCGGTGGCGGCGGCGGCGGCTCGGGCGCTCCCACCTGCAAGCGGCGGGGAGGCCGGGCCGGGCGGGCCGGGGGCGGCCGCCCCCGCGCGCCTCCCCCTCGGCCGATCCCTCCCCTCGCCCCTCGCAGCTCGCTGTCCCCGGCTGAACCGGGCGAGCCCGCCCTGCTCTTTCTCTCGCGCCCCTCCAGCGCGGGGAGCGCCGCCGCCACCTTCCTTCCCTCCCCGCCCTCCTCCTCCTCGCCGCCGCCTCGCCCTGCCATGAGCCCCCCGCCGCCGCCGCAGCCGCGCTGAGGGAGGAGCGGCGGGCGCGCGGGAGCCATGCCGGGCTGGAAGAAGAACATCCCCATCTGCCTGCAAGCCGAGCAGGAGCGAGGTGAGCGCCGCGGCGGGCGGGCACCGGCGCGGCCCGCGCTCCCCTCGCCGCCCCTCGCCGGGCGCCTTCCATCTTGCCGCGCCGCGCGGGCGGCAGCGGCGCCTCCCTCCGCGGCGCCGCCGGCAACTAACTTTTTATCCCCGCCGCCCCGCCAGGCCTCGTGRGGAGCCGGGGGTGCCGGCCCGGCGGGCGCGGGCTGCGGGGGGCCCGGGCCGGAGCCCGCGGGCGGCGCCGCGTGCGCCTCAGCCCGCGGTGCCGGTTGCACTCGCGGGGTCGGGTCGCCTTTCTGCGCCGTGAGCGGCTGGGGTGCTGGGAGCTGAGAGCGAGGAGGCTCGGTCTGCTCCTTGGGAAAGTGTCCTGGTGGGAGACGGAGCTCTGCTGGGAAGTGCTGCGCCGCTGCCCACGCTGCAAGTGAACCCCGCGCTTAATGAGGAGTTGCTCGCAAACGTAAAAATATGTAAAAATAGTAACTGGAATGAGAGCAGGTATCTGAGCTGCGGGAGCCTGGGTCTTCAGGCTCTCCTGCCAGTGTGTGCGGCCACTGCTAAAAGACGTGGTCGTGTCTTTATATGTCAAAAGATCTACCCGCACAGTTGAGAAATCACAGAAATCGGGGAGATGGCAGTTGTCAAAGTGTATCGTGCTTTTAGAGATGGGGAACTTTAAAAACAGTCTAATCTGGGTACGTCAGGAACTGGAAAGAGTTTTTCCTCTCCTTTGACATAAAGGTTGTGTCACAAGCTGTATTGTGCAGGCTTGTCTTTATTAGAGGTAAGCAGTGCTCATGTTTTTGCTCTGATGGGTTGTGATGTCACTTAAAATAGTGATTTTTGAGCAGTTTTTCTTGCAGCTTCTCACTTGCATCTCCATTATGAAACTGGATAGATTTAGGTTTTAAAACTCATATCCCTAATGCTTTCCTTCCGTGTGTTTCCACTGTGCAAATGAAAAGCTYTTCTGCACCTAAAGTAAGTTGTTTCTTTCAAAAGTGTGTTTCTCTGCATATTACTCAAGTTTAGCTAGTAAAATTTAGCGGAATTCCAGTTTACTGCAACTTTTCTCCTTTAGACCTAAGCAAAATGCTAAATGGTCAAAACAGTTAATCAGTGCTGAATTGTCCTTGAGTATGAGGGATAGATTAAATAAAGCTTTCAAAGCAGCCAGAGAAATGGCCAGTGCCATAATGAAATGAAGGTGCATCTTTAGCTAATGTAGGAGTTTAGTATGGCATTGAGTTAAAAGGCAATTACAGATACAGTTAAATTCTGGTTCAAAGCCAGTTGTGCTAACATCCCCCTCTGCTGTTTCTAGAAAATATTTCCATTCAGCTATTCTGCAGAATGTTTTACATACACCGTGCTATCCAAAGACCTTTGTGAATGTAAATGCTGCTCTTTTAAACGAACACTGAAGCCATCTTCTTATACAGCCAGTTCCTGTAATTTGGATATGAAATAATATATTTAATAACTGTATTTGTGTCGCATATAAATGCTCATGTAAAAAGGCCATTTATCTGTCCATCCTGTATGGATATCCATGTCTGTATGTACTGGCTATAATACATGT
Organism: Nothoprocta perdicaria; assembly: GCF_003342845.1. Taxonomy (NCBI): domain Eukaryota; kingdom Metazoa; phylum Chordata; class Aves; order Tinamiformes; family Tinamidae; genus Nothoprocta; species Nothoprocta perdicaria. The sequence continues at coordinate 1,799,907 of NW_020456210.1, read as the reverse complement.
GCAGAATACAAAATATTTAATAACATACAAGGAACACATCCCACGTGTGTTTTTGTGTGATTTTTATTTGTGTGCTGAATCTCTGCAATCCACTGTTCAACTGCAGTGCTTTGCCCTAGTGAGGGGAACCGGCCGTCATTGCGTCCTGGGCCCACCAGCAGGACTGACCAGCAGTGATTTTGCTGCCTGTATAGCAATGCAAAAGTGCTCAGGTAATTTGGAACTGAAGTTTCCTGTTAGCAGATAATCCCAAAACAGGCTACAAAAAAGCAAACCTCCTCCCAAAAAAGGAGTGAGTAGTTAAATAATCCTTCTTGCTGACCTGCCTCTTCCCTCTCAGCCTTAATRTGTGCTCAGTGCACGGCCCTTCCCTGTCCCAGCACGCTGCCGGGGCACAGCCTGCATTTCAAGCCTAGCTGGAGTCCTCGTAGTAGCAAGTTCAAACCAGGAAAGAAGTGTGGTGCTGGAGGAGGTGGGAAAAGYGGCCAGGAAGGGCTTTCCCTGTGGGGACCTGTGTGTGGTTTGCTACAGACCGTTTTACCCCAGGCTTTTCTTCCCCAGACCTCAAGGACTTCCTTTCCGCCTCTCCTTGGGGGCTCAGCTTTCTGCACATGTGCATTTAGAGAGCTGCTCAGGCCGCTTCGTCCTTAGCTGTGGAAAGGGGAAACTGTGTGAGCTGAGAAGTGATGGCGTGAGAGGAAGGCCGGTTTGTTACCAAGGATCTGCTAGAGGCTTTGTGGGAGGCTGCGTGTGTGGAGTCAAGTGCATCCCTCAGGCACAGCTGCATGAAAGGGTCCCTCGGTGCTGATACGCTCATCTCCATCCAAGCAGATGCAGCATTGCTTTGGGAAGCGTTTCAAATGCTCGTGTCACCCCGATGCTCAGTCTGCCTAGTGTGTCAGAACTAGGTAGTGGGGCTAGTGCTGGCAGCGGGTTCCTGGCATTTGAGCTGGACTCTCAAATTTATCTGCAGAATTTGATTGTTTTGATGTGAAGAGTTGTTTTACGGATATATGTTGGTGCAGAGTAGCGGGGTTGTTTCAATGTATCTGTATCCTTGTTTGCCCCTTCCTTGTTTCAGAGCCCTGCATTTGTGTTTAACAGCCCTTCTCCTACTGAACTGCTGAAAACACAGTGGTGTGAGAGAGGGGGTTATCCAGAACCTCTACAAAATCAGCACCTTGCTGACATAAGTTGGCAGTTTTTACTAAAATGATACAAGAGAGTGTGAGCAACCCTTTTGGCTCACCTTGACAAAAATTGATACTATGAATGGAAGAGTGGTTAACATGGGTTAAACATTTGGAGCTTTGGCAGTGTTGGAGAGAGAGCTTGCATACATCCCCTATAGATGGTACAGAATTCGAGCAATCAAAATCATTTTGTTCCTGACAAGTTGGTTGCACTTTGAAATTTGCTGAATCTCTTCCAAAAAAGAATATTTTTGGGTATCTTCACTGAAGAAATTACATGGAACACTCGCATCAAATTAAAAAAATCTTGCTGTGCCATTTTTATTTTGGAGGCCAAAACCCTATTGAGAAAGGAAACGGAAGGCTGTGTTTTTCTTTATGTGCAAGTTGTGGCACAGACATTGAGCTGCTACTGCTGCCTCTGTGATCGAGAAGTATCTGCGGCGGCTTTGGGGTTTCTGCTGCTACCAAAATTATCATAGGGGATCATCTCCTTTACAGGACAGGAATTGTGCTCAGTGTTGACTAATACAATTGTAGCATATGGCTGATGCAGTAAACCCTGTCACTTCAGAATGACATGGTAAGGCTCACCAGTATTAGGACTGTCATTAAAATTCAGGGCACATCCCCCCGCCCCCCCCCCCCGCCAATTTTCTGCCTAAGCTGTTAAATCAAATCTTGTTATAAACTACCTAAAACACTTTTTGAGGTGACATCTGAGCAAATACATTGAGGAGAAAAATGTTTCTGGAATTAATTTTATTCAATATCCCTTCCAATCAATTAAATGAAGGCATTTTATGGAACTGCTGCTTCAACTTTATAGCTGATCAAATTTGACAGGCGCATGGAAAAAAAAAACAAAACAGCACTTGTTTACTCTGGGGCTGCTTGGTATCCCTTAATATATGTAGTTATTAACTTTAAGAATGTGTCCAAATATATTTCTGTCATGATAAAAATAGATAAGAAGGTGGTGTGCTTTCCGCAATTGTTCTGTCTCTTGACTCAGCAGTGTAGCCCACTTATGTTGACAAAGAAGAAAAGACTACTTTTTTTTTTATTTTCTCTTCTTCTGTCCATCCTCACAGATCTTGCAAGTGAGAAAAATTAGATGAACTTCAAATTTTCTAACCCTAGACTCGAGGAATAAGAAATACGTAATTAGCATCTTCTCATGGAAGATGTTGTGGCAACCAGAATATGTCTCATGTTGTTGCTGTGTGAACTTGCCTGCTGATTTTAAGCTGGGAGAGAAACAGTTTCTCAGATAAGTGAGAGTTATGGGCCCATAATTGAATTTAATCATGTTATTGTGGCTTAGTAATTCACATCTGATCAACCAAGAGGCCACTTTACCTGAGAGGATGCGCTTCAGATTCTTTGCAGTTGAAATATATTAGTTTAAATGTCAACAAAAGAGGATGAGGACAAGTGTTTACTGTCTTTAAGATGGGGCCGAATGAGGCAAGAGAAATGTTCTCCTTCTTGAGCATAAGTGGATACACAGAAACTAAAATAAGTGTGTGTGAGAGACCTAATGTTTGCATTTAGTTGAATATGATTTTTTGACTTCCAAAGGAGTTTACATTTGGATTAGGAAATGATGTGTAAAGGCTGTCTGTATTTCTCTACTTTCTCACATCTGTCGCATGCCCCCTGAAATGCTCAAGTGTAAGCTACAAGGCAGTGGGCATTTGGTGGTGCTTAAACTACAGTCCGTAACAACCAGGACTGGATATTGGGTGTGAACTGCTGCATTTCGGTTCTGGAGGATGGGGAAGGGATGGTCTCTGCCCCTGGAGAGAAGACAATGTATAGACTTAATTAAGAGTCTGGGTCATCTGAAAGCTGAATTCCTTGATACTCGAAGAGTGAATGACTAGAGCACATGGCTAGCAATCCTATCTGTAGTTGCTTAAATTTACAGGTAAAACGTCATGAATAACAGTGGTAAGGGCAAAAATGGAAGGAAATGACACTGTGTCTTAGCTGCTGTCAGAAGAAAAGTAACTGGCTTAACTACAGCTGCCTTTTCGGCCTCTAGCAGCTGCTGAAAATGTAACTAGATTGCAAACTGGCAAACCTTAATAACAAAAGGTGCACTAATAACAAAACATTCATTACAAAAGATACATATTTTGTCCTTGTTTATGCCTCTGCSTATTTTCAACTCAGTCTGATTGAAGTGGGTCTCGGACAGCTGGTCTTTTTCCATTTCATAAACTGAACATCAATGAAGATAATTTGCAGCTTTGGCCAGGTAGGTTTAGATGAAATGATAAAGCTGGCTTTCATTAGGATGCAAAAGGCAGATACTGTGGCAGTTTCTTCTTCTTCAAACCAGACAGGACCAGGAAGGTTCTAACACACAAATGGAAGTGGCATCAATTGCTCTCTGGTGTCCTTTTAGCATGAAAGGAACCAAGATTAAGCAGACATCAGCTACAGCTCTTGTTATTTGCCACAACCAACTTAATGGCATTTTATGATCTGCAGTATTAAAATAATTTAATAACTGTCACAGAATCTTTATGAGAACTTGGCCCTCACTGACTACCAGGAGATGATTGTCTAGTGTGTCTGGGTCATAACCAATTTTTTTTTTCTAATATAGAGAGATGTGAAATACTGCTGTAAATAAACTATTTTTATTTTTGCAGAGGCAAACATCTTTTGCTAATGTTCATCAAAAATGGAGATTTGGTCTGGGAATTTGCCAGTAATGAGTGATGATTTATGGATCTGCCAGCAAACACTCTAGCTTCCCTCAAAGAACAGCAAGATGTTGAATTTGAAGCACTAGCAAGAGCTGACACTAATGGGCCCAGTTGATTTGCAGGTGCCTGTTAGCTGTGGGGGAGATAAACCCTAAATGTGAGTTTTTGATCAAAGAGTTTCCATTGCACTGATACTCTAGAAAAAGCCATAGGCTGAAACACTTTCAATGTTTCAATGAAACAATGTTTCAACAGTTTCAATGTTAGGTCTCTTAGCARTTTGGAGATAGACAGTATTTTTGAATCTCGGTACATACCACTGCGGACAATTTTTGTACAGGTCCTGATTAACTGAATTACTGCTGCTCAAGATTCTCCATGAAGAGCTGTCAAGATGGTTTGTCTTGCCACAGGTAGGCAAGGCGCGATGCCACACGTTTCCAAATTGCTCATCCCTCTTCCTGGGTTAGTCAGGCTAATGTTTCTCAAAAAGGATGCAGTAAGTCAGACMGTTCCTGAAACAGTCTTATGGTCGTGTATGTGGAAACCTGCTGCATTTGGGTTTTATTCCTAAGTCATTTCAAGTTATACATCTTAAAAGCCCTGTCTATCCTGGTGTGTGCAACARCGAGCTAATGAGATGCCTCAGCCCCCAGCGCGGGGACAGGACGATCATTTGTGCAGTGTGCGAGTCTGACAAAACAAGCATGACGCAGTAAAATTCAGGGAAGAATAGTAACATTTATGTTGGATACAAGTAATCTTGATTACTGAATCACCGCRCAGTTTTTAATTTCCTTTCTCTTCCAATTGGCAAATGCTCTGCTAAGCGACTGGGCAATACAAACTGTTCTGGCATGCCCTCCAGTATAGGTTAGCCAGGTTTTATTGTTCGGAATGATGGCAATTATCTAATGTTTTCAGAAAGTCATTATCGGTTCTAATTTTATTGTTCACTGATTTTTGCATCCGAAGGCAGAAGCARTGTAATGCCAAATTCTCTGCTTACTAAAATATTATTTTATGAAACCAAATGAAAGGGGGRAAAAAAAAAAAGAAAGAAAGAAAACACAGTAAGCAGGGACTGACCATTTTGGTACTGAAACATATTTCACATGGGAGTTTTGTTGTCTGTCCGTGCAAATGACCACAGGAATGACGGCAGGTGTAACTGACACCATCTCAGGCTTTTGTTGTTGTTGTTGTTGTTCAGAGAAGGGACATTCTTCCCTTTCTTGTTAGCTGTGAAAATGACCTCTAGAAAGATTCTRTGATTGTACAAAAAAAGCTGCAAAGGATATATATTTTATTAATTGTACTKCCCTCTTTATGTATTGAGACATTTAGAGGATTCCATGGTAGTCTTACTAAATTTTAACTTTGCACTCAAATTTTAAATGTATTTCAGGGAATTATGATATTATGTTAAGAAGAAGGCATGGTGATGAACATTAAAACTAAGTGTCAGAAAAAAAATGTAGTCATAAATTGCTTTGTCATTTGGACCAACCTGAATTTGTGTTGTCACTGAATGCAATCAC
>NW_020456210.1:1744134-1794290 GCF_003342845.1 Nothoprocta perdicaria | reverse complement strand
ACATGTGTATATATCAACAGCAATATATATGTTCTCAGAGTAGCTGTGTGCCTTGGGAAGAGAAGCCCGAAGTAAAATGTTGCTTTTGGTTTCATGAGCTGCCCTAAGAAGATTCCTGCTAGGTGACTGTGTAGTGAGAGGTGATCTCTCTGTCCTGCTGTTTCAGTGAGAATAGAAACCAAGACAACTGCATTGAAAACAACACGTGAAGAAGAACACAATTGTTACCGGAGCATGTGGTTAAGCCAAATTTGAGATCAGTTTTCATGTTTCAAGCTTTCTCAATTATCAATTAAGATATCAATTAGCCAGGTACAAATGATGCCGACTCTTCTACAGTTGCCTGTGATGGAGTCCAGGTGTTGTATGGTCCAAAGCATGTTTGTCCCTTAGGCTTTTCTGCAGCAGGACAGTATTATCTATTTGGATCATAATGCCTTTGGATCAAATCCCCTGGCGTTTGTATTGGTATTAATTGCTGCTTCTGATATGTACTGTTGTTGCCAGCTCCTGCTCTCTGAGAATCAATGACGAGCTGGTGACTAGAGATATCTCCTCTGGTGAATCCTGCTCATTGTTTTTTGGCATCTGAGCTAAGGCAGGGAAGTGTTGACATGCACATTGCATCAAGCTCCCTGCTTGATGCATTCTTGAAATCTGTCATTTAAAACGCTGGTAGCTGGAAGAATTAGAGGGCCTTATTTTGTCCTTACTGCTATCCCTATTTGTGCTGGGGCTAAGTTTGAGATAAGGCTGTGTTGGAATAAGCAGAATAGTTTGCTGCTCAGACAAAAGCTTGATTTTGGTGTCATTCACTGAAATCCTCAACTTGTTTTTATTTTAGGAATGAATTATTTGCACAACAGCTGGGCAGAAGCTGGAGTGGTAGTCGCAAGGAAAACACTGCCAGAGAAGTGGGAATTTAAATGGATTGTGAGAGTGCCAGGATGCGGCTCCGCGGAGCTCCGCATGTTGCTGCTTGTGCCAGCAAACTTCCTGCATGAGCCTTTGTCCATGGAGGCSATTCCTTAGTCAAAGGTCTCTTTAGAAATGTCAGAGGAAACTCCTGCCCCCAAATACGCTGCCTCCTTCACCCCAGTGACAGTCTTCTCCTTACTTTATTTTAAATTTTATGGTGTTTTTATAGATAGTGTTATGTTTGGAACGTGATGAGATTTGGGCATAGAGCCTTTCAAAATAACTGATACGTTTAATAAAAGTTTCTGTATTTGTGGGAATATACCTGTAAATTGTTTGGCTTTTTTTGTTTTTATTTTTTATTTTTTGTAACGTTAGCCTTCCCAAACCAACCAAACAATATGTAAGATGTAGGTTTTGACTAAGCTTTCTTATAAAAGGTTCTACATATTTCATGATTTGGTAGGAGTGATGAAACGAATCTCCTCTCTTACAAAAATTTATCTTGAAATTGTAACTTGTAGTGCATTTAACTTCACCTCTGACTAGTCCTGATAAATTTATTTACTAAGTATGCAGAGCCAGATAAACTTGTACAATTTGAGTCTTCAGTGTGAAGCAGCTGATTAAATGCTTTGGACTGAGGTATGATGCTTATGTGGAGAAGTTCATGGCTATGAAGGAATGAAATGTGTAATATATAAGAATAATTCAGTACCTTTAAACTTGTACCTCTAGTGAAGTCAATAACTTATTTAACAATCCAAGAATACTCTTAGTAAGAAAAAAATGTGAAATAACCTCCACACATCTTARGCACAAAGTGTGAGACGTAGTTGGTGGTTTTTTTGTGTGTGTTCACATTTACCTATTGAACAAATAAATATTGTGACTAGGTTTCTTGCTGTCTTTGCTTGAGTAGTATTGTAGGCTTTAGCGATCTCAAGTATTCCCATCACTGCTAACGGTGACAAAAACATGGCACTAACTCGGGCKTTTTTTGGGGTCCCCAAAAATGCTCTCCGTGTTCTCTTGCCTTCATTTAATGTCGATGTGATAATCATCAAGGTTTTGAAACCTCCTATCCAGTGGAGTTGTTGCTTCAACTTGGGCAGATTCAGACGTGTGCGGGTAGATACTGTGCTTATGTGTCTGCAAACTAAAACCAAGCAAAAAACGCTGGGAATCAGGGATGCTGGGTGTTGTGTTACTTCCTGGCAAGCAAGCACGCTGCTTATTTGCTCTTCTAAGGAACTTTAGATGCATTTTAGATTCCAGTTCACTTTTATTTAAATATTTAGGTTGGAGTAGTTCTTGCTTTTCAGGATATTTCCATATGAAAGAAACCTTAATTTTCAGATGGTTTACCCTCTGCCATTAAATGTCAAACTTTGAAACCAAAGCAAAAGAAAAAGGTTCAGCTACTGACTGTATATTCTGATTTTTGACTTTTGTCAAAGATCCGGGTAGACAAATAATGACTGAAGACACACCTCTGTACATATGTATCCTTTTTGAAGTATTAAAAGAAAAAAAACAGCTCATAATGTCCTAGAATTTTAAGCTGACTTCCTCCAATAGATGGCTTACGTATGGGAAACATCCCCATAGTCGAGTTGTAGAGTTCTCGGCCATCCAAAAACTTGTCTATGTACATCATACACCAAGCTAGTTTTGCATTTATTTCTACTTCCATCAACCTTGCTTTTATTGATTGGGAGTTTCAGTGTGGGCAATATATATATATATATATATATATATTTATATATATGCATATATTCTATATTCCTGCAAAGAAAGAAGTCCGTAGAAAAGTAATTGTATGGACCTGTTTCCTTAAACTGAACATCTCCTTGATATTTAGAGTGATACTCTGAAGCATATTAAAAAGTAGTCTTTAATTGACTTGTTTCAAGTCTAATTTTTTGCTTGCTAATTATTTCTATAGTGCTAGCCACTTCACATGCTTACAGGAAGTGCTTTTTGCTTGTCACTTGTGCATATTGCTTTCAGTTCTTAAAATGAAGGTTCAAGTTCAGTGTATTTATTTAAAGTTATGTATATATTAAAGTGTTCTTTAAGCTTTCAAATGTTTTAATTGACAAATTCTGGATTTATGTAGCTTTGTGAATATATTGCTTTTTTTTTTTTCGGAGAAAAATTTAAACTGAAATAAATAGAGGCATCCTGCTTGTTCATAGGTTAGGGTGAGGATTATTCCTATGCAGCTATGATGCAGTGATAAAGTTAAGCACTCGTTTAAGCTACTGCAAGATCAAAGATAAATATTTTCATTATTGTTAAAAATGTACTTTTTATAGTACTCTGTACATGCAAAGGATTATAGAGGGGGAACAAGTGAAGGTCTGTTCTTGGAATTGGACATGAAATTGTGATTTCTAATAGTAGTCTTTAAAGAAAATAATTTTTAGTCTACTGCGCTGAATTAGGATGCATGTTCTTGTTTAAACACATAAATTCTTACTTGCGTGTYAGTTCCAGTAAGTGGTAGTAATGAAATAATCATCTTTTTGCCATCAATCGATAACTTATTAAGGATTAAAAGAAAAAACAAGAACTTGACRTGAGTTGGTAGTGTGTCAGAGAGCGTGATTTATCAGCAGGCTCCGGCTGTGGAAAGCTGGAGGCAGCAAAGCGCCCTGCCGTGAGGAGCTAAGGCAGCGAGGTGCTGAGCACAGGTGCTGTCCTGCGGCAGAGCAGGGCACGGGGAGCACCCGGGCTCCCCTTTCCGAGCAGGAGAGCAAGATCACGAGCTGCTGATCCCGGAGATCTCCAAGTCGAGGCCGCTGACGACCTCGCTGGCGAGCGTGTGGATACGTGAGCATGAATAAGACTTTGGAAGTCAGGGTGTTTAAGTTTAAACACATGCTTAAGTGCGTCAAAGGAAGCTTTAAAAAAAAAACCCTGTGGATTTTAATTAAAGATCACTTTTGTGATATGGGCTAATATCTGTTTTGTGGGGATAAGAGAACCCCTGTAAAACAGACTTAAAATATCCATAAATTTTCTCCCTCTCTCTTTTTAATTAAAGCCTTTTTTTTTCCAGAGAATATATAAAATATTTTTTTTCTTATGTGATTTCTCTTTGATTTTTCTTCCTACTCATTGCTGGAAGGAAAGTTAACTGTGCTTAACTGTGAGATGCTTTATGTTCTTTGCTTTCTGGAGAAAAAAAATGTCTTTTAGTTTCCATCGACTGGAAATTGTTATATYGTGAATGAGTGTGATGTGCAACGAATGGGTACCTGGAGCCAGCAATTTTATTACCATTGGTGGCACAAACCAATTATTCGAACAGGTCTGAGATTTCAGTGCACTTTCAGATTTGTCTGATAATCACAAAAACACTGTTACGTGTCAAAACAGGAGGAAGAAAATGTTTTGCAGAACAAGGAGTTTCAGAGTTGTTAAATTTCTTTTTTCCCCCAAATTACTGTTTTTGGGGGTCCTAAAAAACAATTCTTCCTATTGCATACTTCACTTATGCTTCTAGGGCTATTATGTCTGTCACTCTACAAAAYAGGGTAAAATTCTGGGCAATTTTTGCTTCATTCTTCTGGAAACTGGAGTATGGCATTRGATGAAACAGGAGGATTAAATGCTGAGAAAGAGGAGAGAGAGGTTTAACATTTGAGGGCTGTTACTGTGGATTCATGTTGAAAGATGTGCGGGGGAAGACTAGCAACAATTTTTGCTTTGTACCTTAATTCCTAGGTACTTTAAAATACATATACATTCAGGTAGTCCTTACTGCTTTGGTTTTGTATTCTGGTCTCTTTTTGTGATCTTTTGATGTACTGTCTGCGCTTTGAAAATGTGCCTAACCTGGGGAGCGTTACTCAAGCCTAAGTAGGAAAAGAAATTCAGAAATTTCCTAAGAAGCCCATAAAACCCCACCAGACAAACCTTAATGTTGTCTGCTCTGTCCACTGGAGAGAGCTTGGAGATTTCTGTAGCACTTTTCATCTTCAGTAGCAGTTTCTAACCCTCTGTCTTCCTTCATTACAGCCTTGCAGCCAGGTTGGCACCAGTTTGTGAGGGAGCGGAGACAGAGCTGCAGCTCCTGCCAGAGCAGAGCAGGTTTCTGCTTTGCTGTTCAAGCTCTGATGTCTTGCTCTTAAGTCGGTTGAGTCTATGAGGCTTCTCTTTAATGGCTGGTTAGAAAATACAGCTAAAAAAAAAAGATTAGAGGCTCTTTTTTCCTTTTTCCCTCCTGTGAATGAACCCCTGTTTGGGAGAATTAAATGCATAGAAAGGGTTTCCGGTCCTTTTGCTTCCTGTCGGAACCAGGAGGCCCATGCCAAAAGGAAACTCTGCTTTGTGTTTTAATACATTAAATAATCTGAATGAAAATAAAAAAAGCTGGATAAAAACAATGATATGCTGCAATATGATGGAAATCTTTTCTAGTGTCCAGTCGATGAAAAAATAATGTTCTCTGTAACTAGTATTAGTCATATGTCCTTTTTTTTTTTTTTTTTTTTTAAAGACATTTACATTGCAGTAGCAAGGATCATTGGCATCTCTGTGACCAAAGCATATGCAGGCTTTTCTGAGCCTGCTAGTTTCCTGCTTTTACTGGTGCATCTTAATGTGTTGAAAATTTCCCTGAAAGAAAGGCCTCAAGGAATGTCTTTGGAACCAAAATGCCCAATCAGAGGAAAGAGACATTTGTTTGGTAAAGAAAATGTCATCTTTACCCTTGTACTGAGGTGCTGCATAAAAATAAGCCTAGGATAAAAGCACTCTGCTTATTTGCTCTTCTAAGGAACAAGTTTAGGAGCTGCTCTTGCAGGATTTGGGGCTTTGCACAGAAGAGACAGAAAGAAACCAATTTCTTCTTAGCATGTAAGACCAAATGCTTGCATTTAATCTTGTAGAGATCTATTCACCTAATACTAAGATTTGTGAACAACAAGCTAGATAAAGCCAAGCAAAAGAACAGTACCACATTCATTTTTATCTGATTAATTTAGCCTGTGATGTTCACTCCTCCTCCTATYGTCACTCTAATTTGGACAACACTGGAGGTGGTTTCTGGGACTGGTCTTGGCAGCCTCAGGTTTGACTGCTGCAGCTGCCTCAGATTCATGTTTCCTTGAGCTTCTAGGGTTGCCTTTTCTATGGCCATGTACTGAAACAGGGCAGCTCTTTCCCATCCCGTGTCCCACACAGTATTTSTCGTTCGATTTCTGTCTGACCCAAGCAGGTAGGAGTCTCTTCCCACAACACGAGCAGCCTTCTGCTTTTTTTGAGCTGTGTGTGTCATCTGCTCTCTCTTTTTGTTTGCTTTTGTTTGAGGAAAGGGCACAAGAGAGCGGTGTTCAAACAGGAACATTCTGCTTTCCGTGGGCACCGTGGCAGGGATCCTTCTAATCTATTGCCTCGGCTCCGACTCTGTTTGGGATTTGCTATTTCAAAGCAATAAAGTCGAGCAGTAAAGCTCAGGGTAACCTTCCTCTTAGGGATCTTAGTTAGAAAATTTCTTTTGCCCTGAAGTTTGAGAATCTATMTTACATTTGAAGAGTCTGTTTATATCCTTTTTCTTGCAATTTTAAGGTGGATATTCTTGTCATGTGTGTAAATGCCTGATTTAATCCTGTCATCTGATGTCTAAATATTATTGAATGGGAATGAAATTCACTGTCTATAATTGTGCATTGTGTGGGGAAAAAAAGAGTTCACGGTATTAGCTCATCATTTGGATTAATGTTCTTAACCTCTTTTTAACCACCGTGYCAGGGAATTGGGAAGCCCTGGAAAAACATTTTGACATCTGAAGCRGGAAACTGGCAAGTTGTGTAGCGCAGTCCCTGGCCGTTCTGCATGGTGGAATATCCTGAACCTGTGGATCCACCAGCTCCACGTGACACGTGCAGAACACATACCTAGGCTTTCACAGTAATTTTTTTTTTCCTGAAACATTTCAGCAAGTCAATAAGTTGTTGGAAAGTTCTTGATTCTAATCATAACGATGAATAATGAAGTTAATCACACTGGCAAGATATGGGCTTACTATATCAACCCAGAGGTCTAACTGCAGTGGCATTGTAAGGGGGAGAATGTTATGAAAAAAATACCATCTGATTGTATCATAAAAGTGTACAGCATTAGTAGTGGCAGCAGCAACAGCTAGGAGGAAGCTAGGAGGAAGACCAAGTATAAAAGTCCAGTACCATTTTAGAAATTGCAATAATTGGAGATTTCTCTTGCTGTGATCTTTTTGCTGGGAGAGAGGTAGGTGAATTGCAGTGCCTGGAGTGGCTCCTGGAGGGAAACCCTGAGCTGATGTGGTTATTGCGCTGTCAGCAGGCCCATGTGATGCAAATGGGGGCAGCAGAAGTGTGTGTGGCTTTTGTAAAACTGCTTTTTCTTTTCTTTTTCTTTTTTTTTCTTTTGTCTTTCCTTTAATTTGAGGTTAACTGCTCTGAAGGCTGCCTGTGTTCTGTGGTGGACAGAGCCGTGGTGATCTGGCAGCATTCCTGGCTTTTTGTGCTGCTTTGGAACAGCAGAGTGGAAGTACTGTGGGARCCACAGTATTTATTAAAAATTTTAAAAACATTGTCAGTAATCATTTAGGAAAATGAATAATAAATCAATATAATAGCTTGTATTTATTTTGAATTTTACTCTGCAGGTCGTTTCCTCTCTGGTCTAGGCTGCAGCAGGGAGGAGCACGGCCAGCTTAGTCCTGGACAGAGATCTCTGTGTTTCAGCAATTTAGYGAGGAAGGAGCATGGATCTCATTGCAGTGAGCTCCCAGAAACAGGAGGAATCTCCAGCAACCTCTACAAAGTTTCCCAAGCAGCTGCAGACATTGCTTTATTTACTGGAATTAGGACTTTGCTTTTGTTTTTATTTTGTTTTTGGTTTTTTTTTTCCAGCTGAGATGCTTTGCCCCTGCTTTTTCCTTTCCTCTTGTTAATAGCAAAGGCTTTCTAAATCTTTTCCACCTCTTCCCACCCCTTATCTCTTTTTTTCTTCTCTGTTCTTCTTTATTTTTCATTTTCTACCATCTTTTCTCTTTGTTTTCCATTGAGTTGTCTCCTTAGATGCATGTTATAAATCAATTTGAATCGCAGTAATGGCAAAGATATGCACGTGTTGCTCTCTGGGTCTAACTTCTGATTTTTTTTCCTGACAGTACAACAGTGTGTGGACAGGCAGCTGTATCTACAGACCATCAAGGGAAAATAGACCTAAAATGGATATGAAAAAGTCATTTTGTCCAGTCTTGCTCAACCTGTGATTCAGGAATCATTGCAGGTCCATAAATCATTTCGAAATCGTCCGTGAAACAAGTGTAAAACGCTCCATGCCCAGTCACACTCTCAGCGTTCAGCAGGATTGTGTCAGAGTAGGTGGGCAGGCGTAGTCAGCAGTTGGCTCCCAGTGCAGTCCAAGCTTTATTAAAGTGTTTATTGCTGTACAAGCCTGAATTTATCCAAGTTCTTCTGTGTTACCCATATGCGAAGCATCCCTTCTCTCAGCTTCCAGCAATCCCAGAGGAGTAAAATGCAGTGTAAAAAGTGAGTTTTTCTCCGGTGGTCTGTTCAGTTCTTTCCCTTTGTCGCTGATCTTTATCTATCCAGTTGAGAAGGTGATGGATTTAGGCAAGATCTAAAAGGATATATGGGTATTTTTCAGACATGGGACTGCACTGACACTCCACAGAGGCTGCCCAACCAATAAAGGGTTCCACAGTCCTGAGACCTGCTGTATATCATCCTAAAAGACCTACCTTATATGTAAATACCTTTTCACAGTGTAAAATAAGGTTGGAGTTTCATTAGGCATGTTGCACAGTGCCTTCATATCCGTAATACTATAGATCTGCCATTTAGAAATCTTCAATCTACTTTTCTCTTACAATTGTGCRTATGTCCCACACTAAATATATGTCTGTCAGCTACTTGCCAGTAAGTTTCAGGGCTTGTGTTATTTTTTCCCAAGTAAAGACATGATTCCAAAGACTCTAGTCTTTGACATGACTGGATATGAATAATTTATTCAGGCCAGAGTGTATTTCTATTTAGGATTAGTTTTTATTTTTCCAACTATGCCCAACGAGGAAAAATAAGATATCTGGGGGAAGACTGGAGAAGGGTAGAATATTTGTGTGGCCCAAAGAAAAAAGGATTTTTGAGCATTTGAGAAGRAAATTTTTCTAAGATGGGCATTTGAGAAGCTGTTTGTGACTGTGTAAAGTTGTCACGGTATAACATTTCATTTAATGCCATAAGACATTTTAAATAAACACTGATACTTCAACTCTTGTGTTTATATTCCAGACTTCAAATTCCAAGTCCTTTCCCCCTAATAAAAGAGAAGCCAACAATTTTTGGGCTCATCWTTAGCCTTGATGAAGATAGCATGCAATGGAAACTAATAATATGGTGCCTCAAGTTGATTTATGCCATCTTTATAGATAAACCATTTTTTTAAAAAAAATTCTCCCTATCTGCRCTTTGTAGAGGTCATAGATGTGGAGCAGGTCAGAAATCGAGTAATACTCAATGTTTGGAGMAAAAATAGAGAGGAAAAATTTGATTTAAATGGCTTACTCAACTCTGAGATTTGCCAAGGAACTCCTGGGGCATCATGTTACCACGTTGATTTACATTCAAAGCGATGTTGAATTCCAGTAAAATCAGATAGTGGGTTTTTTTTTTTTTTTTAATTTATTTTTTATTCATTAATCCTATTGAAGTCTCCTGTGGAATCTGATAAACCCAATTAAACCTTTTGGTTTGCCCTGTACGTTTTGCCGTGGCGGCCTCCTGCTCGGTCCCGTGCCGCYGCGGCCTCTGCCCGGCGCGGGTCTCTCCTCCGGCAGGCGCCTCGGCGCAGAGCTGGGAGCTCCGGCCTCCCCCAGCCTTTGCTTTGCTAACCCAGCCAGGCTCTTCTAGGCTTAAATGAGGGGCCACTTGGGCTCCTCRGCTCCAGCCCAGCCCACAGGCTGTGTGGTGGTGGCTGGGCTGTAAGCGCCAGCGAGACCTTGAGAGGGGCMGCCGGGCTCCCTTTTTCCCACAGCTGCCAAATTCTCTGGTAGAGGCTGTTCCTTAGGGAAGGATTCAAGTTATCTAGCAAGAGGAACTTTTTTGTTTCCCCTTAAAAATCAATAAAAGATGTTTCATTAACTTGTTGTTGAAGTAGGCTAAGAATACGTGCCTGTACTTTGATAACGGAAAGTCACTTTATTTCTGCTCACTTTCTTGATATCATTTTTCTTTTTAAGCTTTTATCTCCCTTATTTCTTCCTCAACCTCTGACCACTGCCTTTCTTTGCTCTCCTATTTGTGCCTCCCAGACCTTCCGCTCCCCACGCTCCGTTCTTTTTCAGGATTTGCTTCCTGAGTTTTCCCAACCCTGTTGCTGCCAGTTCCAGGTCACCTATCTGTCTGATAGGAACTTTTCCTTCTCCACAGGTGTCAGGTCCCTGTCCCCAGCCTTCTGCCCAGATCCATTGCTGACCTGGTCTGTCCAGGTTCCCAACTTTCTTATTCAAGGAGATCTCTGTCTCCCCTGGCTGACAGCCCAGTTTCTTGGATCTGCCATACATTTGTCACTGGTGATTATGGTAGTGTGTATGTTGTGATGTCTGCTTTCTGTTGACCAGTTGCATCTGAACATAAAGTTTTTGCCAGTAAGGATTTTAAGAAAGATACATTTTGTCCTTGTGACCTTGGTTTGGAGCATAATTCCAACATCCTGTTTCAGGATCTGTCGAGTAGGGCTGCTACTTGAGGAAGACACGCCTCAGATCTCTGAATAATTAGATGCTCAGTTCCTCTGTTTCTTATAAGTGTGTCCAATTACCTTATTTTGTAATTGGTTTCATACTGTAATAAAATCCAGGTACTTTTCTATAGGCTTATCTCATGGCACATTTGTGATGCAAATTCAAAGTCCTTTCCTCTTTCCCTGAAATATTTAAGTGGGGGAAATTTTCAAAGAAAAAGCATTGGAAGTTTTGGTAAATACAACTCTGTATATTAATTTCAGTTTCAGGCGTGAAAGTATCTGACCCATTTTGTTGAAACAATATAGCTAACAACAACAGTCACCAGCCAGCATGTAATTAGCACAGATTTCAGTCCTGTTAAGATTTGGCAGGGAAGTAGCTACCTGCAGAACCCGGGCACTGTGAGAGACTGGCAACTCTAGKAGTAGGTAGTACTGATAATGGTAAAGTGGCAATATTAAATAGTATCTGATGTGTAGCTAAAAGCTGATGCTCACTATTTTGGGGGGTACCTTGGTAGTTTACCAGGGCAAATTCTACTGTCTGCAGAATTTTTCTGTGTGATTGGGGTCTATCTTTTTAGGAGAGGAAAAATGGAAAGATATTAAGAGAGAAAACTGTCATGAACAAATTTGGGTATTCTTGACTTTCTTTCTTACCAGGTATTCTTATCTTCCTTCAAGGACTGAGATTTATGTGATAGGGAAGAAAGTACTTTCTGTTAAAGGCCAAAAATGTAATTAAAATTCTTGACATCCAAAATGAACAGGAGCTGATAAAGAGCCCTTTTAGGTTTTCCCCTTAGGACCCACAGAGAAACCTGGCATTACTTTCCACTCTGCTTTGGAGGATGTAATTAAAGTAGAATGGGAGCTGCTGAATAAAACAGGCAATGCGTGAAACTTTGCAGATTTGAAGGAAAAAATGTTTCATATTAATTTCCCCAAAGTGTAGGGAGCATAGGCTTTACTCACAAAAGACACTGTTATACCAACTGTATGAATAGAGAAGGTTTTTTCTAGGGGATAAATAGAAGTTCTCAGGAGAAATCAGGTGGCATCAGGTGCTCTCCAGGCAGTGTTGGTTTCTGCATTTCTTTTGGGGGCCCTAGAGCTGGAGTTTGCTGCTACAACATGTTGGAATGATGTCCCTCGCAGCTTCCCAGCTGTGCTCCAGGTGTTCCRCATATGGGCCCCTTGGAATCACACGTGTCCTTGTAAACGACAGCGCTTGCAGGCGCATCAAGGTTGCTCCAGAGCAGGACAGCGTTCTGTTCCTCGCTCCCAGCCTAAAAGCAGGGGTGTTCGCTGGCAGGGACCTTGCCTCTGACAGGGGCCTGGAGAAAAGGAGCTTGTTTAATATAGTTGTGATTTCTTACTTTTTGTGTTTAGACTTCCAGTCGCTCTTCAACYATTTTTTGGTAGCGCAGTGGAAAACTCATAGAGAAGAACCCAAACATTTCAGACAAATGAGAGAGTAGTGGAGAGGGGCACCAAGCTATACACCCTTAGRGTATTTGTGAGTGTAGCATGTTTTATCATAGAATCACAGAATCCTTAAGGTTGGAAGGGACCTTTAGAGACCATCCAGTCCAACCCCCTGCTCCAGCAGGGACACCCAGAGCACGGGGCACAGGGTGGCATCCAGGTGGGTTTGGAAGATCTCCAGAGAAGGAGACTCCACAGCCTCCCTGGGCAGCCTGTGCCAGGGCTCTGTCACCCTCCCTGTTAGGAAATTTTTCTTAAGTTCCTGTGGAACTTTTGATGCTTCAGTTTGTGGCCCTTATCTGGCGTGACAGATTTTTTTGGTGTGTGTGGGCTGGCACATGCTCTGTGGCCCCATGAGGCATGAGGTGAAGAGACACATGGGTGCACCAGGGGGTAATACAGGACAAGCAGCCTGTTCCAGCCATATTTTCCCATTTCTATGGACACTAGGGAAATGCCGCTGCCTCCAAAACCAGTCACAGAAGGGGTGGACCCCTCAGAAATGTTCCTGGTTAAACTGCACTCGAGCTTTAGCAGAAGAGCTCAAATGATAGTGTGAGATCTGGCTGTCGGTGCATCAGGTGTTACCTCACTGAGCAGCTCGGGGACTGCTCTCCCAAATACCGAGATTACCCCTCTGCCCCATGTCAAGCCCTTGAACTCAAAACGGAATATCGAAATTTTTCCAAGGAAAATCTTGCYAGAAAGAAAGTTGGATGTTATATAGCACATTTTCTTTCTCTCAGAATATCCGTTTTGAATCAAAAAACAAAAGCAGAAAGCATTWTTTGTTGTTTTTAAGTTGGAACATGGCATTATGAGAAATTTCATCTTAAATGTTTAATAACTTAAAAAGTTAGAGACACCTGAAGGCAATATCAGTTTTAATAACTGGCACTGATATTAACTATAGTATGTATATATATATAAATTTTGAAAGCTTTTGCTCTGAAAAAAAAAGTAGGGAGTTTGTTCCTGCCACCTGAGGAGGTGACACTCTTGATGTTGGCTCTGGAATTGAGGTAGGAATGAGATGTAGCTGACATCGTTTCTCAGAATCTGAAAGRCTAAATAAGATGTTTCTTCTTACAGCAACGTTAATGGACACCATAGAATGCTGGTTTTATACGTCGACGTGGTCCACTTCAGAATACTTAGTATAAAGTTATTTTCAAAGCTTGTTTCTTTTCTGATGCATTTGTTCAAACACTTTTCTTCTGGAAAGCGATCTCCAGCTTTTTCAGAAATTGAGGGCTCTGGTGGGAAGCTGGAATAATCAAGAGCTTGATACTAGAAACAGCGTCTACTGATAATGCTGGAGAGAGACTGGAAGACACAACTGATAAGGAAAACACCTGAGTTCTGGTTTTCTGTAGTCTTTTATCATGCCTATTATGTAAGTGGCTGAAGATATTGCAAACTGAAGCAAGAATTTCCAGAGTGGTCTGTACATCTGATGGCCTCCCTGGTGCAGTGCAGGTAAGCAGCCCAGCATCAGGGAGGAAAAAAACACACATTTCATAAGAATCTTCAGAAAAACATGTTCATCAAAATTGTCTTTTGGATTCTAACCTGTCTCATGAAGTAATATGCTCACTTCATCAAGTACAAACAAAAGGCTTAGTTTTGTTGGGTATTGCTTTGTGGAACAATTTTAGATGAGTAGCTTTCTTTTACAACCAACATTTATTCAGAAATCAGGGTTGCGAGAAGAAAAACTCTTCTTCTTGTGCATGACCTAACTGGTTTTTACATTTTGAAAGACACTGCACTTCTACTTGAATTAGGTGAATGTAACTAAAGAGTACCAAACCACAACACTACTGTCGAAACCTGGTTTAGTATTTCTGGAAACTAGAGCTATAAAAATGCAGAAAATCAGTCACTGAAATAAAACAGGCTGTCTTTCACAGCAGATTTATTTTTTGTTTAGTTACATTTAAATTTAAACAGGTATATTGGGTTGAGGGCTCAAGACATACTGCCTTAATTTCATAATTATTTTCAAATACCTGTAAAATATACTCTTTGTTTAGATAACAAAATCAGAGGTTATATATTTCTTAAATTGCCTCTGAGTATTTTGAGTGCTTTCTTGAACCTGCTGCTGGTGAGGATTGAAAATTCGGTACAGTCCTGGGGGAGGTGGCTGCTGGGGCACGCTGCGGGTTTGGAGCATACGGGAGTGTTTGTGCGCGAGAGCTGTTTGCCCGCGTTRGCTGTGGCTGTCACCTTCGCTCGCTGCTCCTCGTTTGAGACTAGAACTGCTGCAAACTCAGCTGCACTCGGGCTTGCAGTTAGAGACCGCAACTGCATCACAACGCTCTGGCACTGGCAGCCAACTGCCCAGCTTGTGCTCGGTTTACAGGGCAGACTGGTTTTATTAGGTATTATCTGATATATAGATATGTAGATATATCTATATATATGATATATAGATATATATCATATATAGATAAATATAGATAGATAGATAGATAGATAGATAGATAGATAGATAGATAGATAGATAGAACTGGTGGCTGTAGGAACAATCTGAACATTTGGATCTCCCCTCTGTTCTAAACCCTCTTAGCTTTGGTTCTGCTGGCCATTCTTTCACCTGCAAGACTTTGCTTCAGGAATTTAAACTTTGATTCTTTCCTTTTCCTTCAGGAAAAATATCTTTAAAGAAATTTAGGCTTTAATTTTTGTAATTTCCATCTTACTATAGAATAATACCTTTTGAATCTTTCCCTCTTTTTTTGTAGCTCTTCTCAAATAATAGTAGAAAGAGTGGAAAAGTTGCTCTTAAGGTAGCTTTCAGCTTATGAAACTCAAGATATTCTGTATGTCATCTAAAAACAGTCTCAAGCTTTTCATCATGATTGTGTAAGGAGAGATTATTTCCACCTTCTCTCATTTTTATTTTTATTTTTATTTTTATTTTTATTTTTATTTTTATTTTTATTTTTATTTTTATTTTTATTTTTATTTTTATTTTTATTTTTATTTATTTATTTTTTCATTTTTGCTGCTAACATGTGGCCCAAGTTCCTGTAGATGGTTTTGTGGAAGCAAGAGGCAGAACCATGTCCCAGCAGTGCCTGGGTTCTTTGTAGTTCAATTTCTGTGTGACGGTACCTTTAGCGAACTGGCTTCAGTTGTGGCTAAGAAAATCTTATTGTGGCTCTGGCATTTTTTTCTGTCTCTTCTAAAAAGAAGATACTTCAGGTGGCTTGGGAAGAAGAGGATTTTTTGTGGTATCAGCGAGGATGAGCAGAATTGACGGCATTTCCTGCTTGCTCATGGTGTTCATCTGGAGCAGCACCTGAGAGCAAAATCTAATGAAAGGACCAGCTAGTCCTCCACCCGGGTCCTGTTCTTATATCTTCTGAGATCAACTGCTTATCATTTACAGAGACGGACCTGATCTCAAGAATAAAACGGTTCATTAGTTCCTAGCTATTTCTGTCACCACACTTACTATTGCTAGAAATGCAATTGAAATGTTTTAATATTTTAGTACCATGGTAGATTTCCTGCTGCTGGTCAATATCTGGTTACAGTGGTTGTAAGAAGAATATCCCAGAATGTGACATTTGAAAGTCTTAGAGTTGTGTGGGGATTTTTTGTCTTGTTTCTTTTTGTAATTTAGATATACTGTTAGTAATTTATGAAGAATACAGTGGATGGATATTTTTTTGAATGCTTGATTTGCAATGCAATAAATGGCATTTTGACTATATATGTATAGTCACAGAACTATGCACACAGCACAGAGAAAAATATGCAAATGTACTTATAAAATTATTAATTTGTCAGCTTCCCAGATTAATTTTTTGATTTTAGCTGGAAAAAAAATGAATTTTGAAATTGGGTGTCAGGAATCTACATCTGTGTTTCGGGAAGTGGWGCACTTGCCATTTCTCACAGCAGTGACACTGTAGCAGGGCTTTTAACGAAGGCCTTGGCGCTCTGCTGCCTGCACCAGCAGGAGTTTCGACTGGCCTCAAGCGTGGTGAGCAAGCTTGTGTCTGTCCGTAATACTGAGGGCAGGAATACAGTTGTTATTGGGCATGGTGGAGTTTGGAGCTCGGGTGTTTCATGCCTCTTCTGTCCRGGCTGGGCTTCCGAGCTGGCTGCAGCTGTGCGGGACCCCGTGGTTTCACAACGTCGAGATGGTCCCTGGAGGTTAAATCATGAAACTGCAGAGTATCAGGTGAAATGGTGTCTGCTGATGATGCCTGGCAAAGACAACGTTCAGCTTTTCCTCAAGGTTTAACAGTGTTAAACCTCTACAGTCTAATGTTGATTCCCTCCCTCTATTTTTTTTCCCTTTTTTGATGTAAAGCAATGAATACCTTCAGTTGCTAATTTGTATGGAGTCAATGTTTTGCTGCCCCCAGCAACCTGCAGAAGAGTTTCATTCCTCTTGCATCATCTTTTATCTGAGTTTTTACACATGGCCTACAGTTTGAACCACTTAAGAAGGAACTGGAGGATGGCAAGTGGAGGTGTAGGTGAGGATGGTGTGAGGAACAGCCAAACACCAGGAGCTCCGGGCGGCGCTGCTGGGACCCGCTCGTGCTGCTTTATCAGGCTGGAAGTCTTAATGGCAGGAGAGCTATAGAACCTGATGACCACCTGACAAGAACTGGATTTCTGAGTGTTACTTGGTAGCTCTGTTTTCCTGGTATCTCCTGAGTTTCCATTGGAGAACTTCCAATGAAGAAGAATGTTTGTTGCAGAATTAGACTTGAGATTCATAAATGTCAAGAATGGCACAGAGAAGAGCTGGAGATGGCAAGCGGAGCTTCACCCCTGGCAGGAGACCAGGAGACCTTAAGTTTTCTCTCTATTTTTTTTCTCTCCTTTAGACAGGGTTTCGACAGAATATTTTGCTCTGCTTTTCTTTAAAATATTCTGATTCAGTCAAAGATCATTAGTGTGTGTTTGAAATACATTTCAATTTTCCTCGGCCTTAACTTGTGCGAGCTGGAATGGACTGCATTTATTGAGGTCTATGATTCTGTACATTACTGCAGTCCTACGTGCAAGAGCTCTCATGTTACCAGACTCAGTGTCTGTTTGCTGACATCTATTGCGGATCAGTAACGCTTGTCTTGTAGATTTGTTCTTTGAAAACTATCATTATTGACAGCGAGGTTTGTGATTGTATGTTTTCTCTGTTTGAAATACTTTATTATGTTTTTTTTTCTTTATTGCATATTTACCTGCAGGCATTTGAATTATCTGGCTTATTGAAGTTGAGTCTGGAGTTGCTGATTCTGTGTCTTTGGTCTAGACTCTGTCCGTTTTAATAAAAGGAGCCGAGTGCTGTCATGACAACACTGGTGCTGTCTCCTCTATGGGAGAACAGTCCCTGGTGCTCCTGAAAGCCTCGCCGGAGGTGGAGTAGGTATCATTGCCACAGTTTAGATAATTGTTTGAGGCTTCCCATGTGCTTTCCCCCTATTTTCCTACGTATTGACAGCCATTTAAAATTAATTGAATGAATTTCAATCTTACAAACTCCCCCTTCTTCACTTTGCTAGTGACGTTGCGGTTTGTGGTTGGGCTTTTAACAGCTTTCTGACGCAGAAGCAGGTAGTGGCATCATGCTTGCCTAAGGTGCCTGTTCAGGGAAGCGAAGGAGGTAATATTCCTACCTATGAGGAGATACAGATTGGACCTCCTCTGTCACCTGAGGGATGGGCCTCCTGAGAAGCAGATGTTTTGATGGAATCAGTTCATCAGGATTTTTGGTTTCACTGCTAATAAAGTCCACTTCAGCCTTTTTTAGCGTTGATTTTCATCTTGCGGCGCAGCCGTGGCTGCCCTGCGAGGTCTGTAGGCACCATGAGGATGCGAATCCCACAAGGAAAGTCGAAGCTGTTTATCACCTTGTGGCTRCTATTGCAGAGAGCTGGCCGCCCAGCTCTGTATCCCAGCACGGGTGCAGGAGGCTCCGTGGGCACCTGCATCCTTCCCTTGCTGTTAGGGCCCTGCCGCGCGCTGCTTCCACGCTGCTGCTCCCTCAGGGCAGCTCCAGCTAAACTGGCTCTGCTTGCCCATTTCTCCAGCAGCCTCTGTCCGCTCCCTCACCGGTTTTGTAGGCACTTTACCCAGCCTTGGGCTATGAAGTGATCCAGGTTAAAAAGAAGCTGCTGCAAGACTGAAAAAAGGGGAGACGCTTCTTCAAACAGATCTCTCCACAAGAAAACAAAAGCAACAGCACAATCCAAAGTGTCCTTTTTTTCCCTTTGAGATAAGTAAGAACAGAATATAGGAATTTCTCATATTGAATCAGACCTCAGTCCAATCTCCATGTTGGCAGTGGCCAGAGTGACTGACTAGGGAAGAAGATGGCAAGAGGGAAGCAGGTGGTGACCTTCTGTCCCCCTCAGGTTTTTGTTCACCTTGTCTGAATAACTCCTAATACCCTCTGGGCTTCTTTTCATTGTTACTGAGCACTTAGCCGATAGTTTCCCCAAATTATATCTGTTCTAATCACTAAATTACACTCCTGAGTGTTGAGTGGGATCAGAGCCCCTTATTTCATTTGTGACATTAGGATTGCTTTTCTCCCATCTACAGCCTTTTTTAAATGTGACTTTTTTGCATATCTTTATTTCTGTGAAGAATTTAAATATCATCAAACTTTACATCTTACTACTCATCTTCTTCTCTTTGTTGACTGTTGAATTCTATTAATTTTCTATGAACATTAATTTTCTATGAATGAATGTTGAATAATACAGGTCTTAACATAGATCTCCACAGAACTCTGCTGACGATTTCTCTCTACTATGCAAGTTGATCACTAGCCCTCTTTTCCTGTTTTTAACAATTTATTTAAGTAAGGATAAGGCAGGTGCTGTTCTTATTTAGTAAACTTGAAAGTTACTTGTCTTTATTTTGAAATGTTTAGGTATGTTTTTCATAGTTAAATGCACTTTTTGTCAGGAATTATATACATGCCAATTTTAGTACATTGCTTATCRTAGCATCTCCCCATCCTACATCCAAAATAAATAACCTCTTTACACTGAAAGAAAAATAGKTTTTTCTATGCACCTCTGTTAATCAAATTACAAATTTAATTCAGTTTTCAGTCTTTTCTGTATAGATTCAGTGCTTCCTTTTTTTTCTCTTAAAGATTTTCCTATAGTTTCAAGTAGAACTAAATATTTCGTTCCATGGGTGAACAGGAAATGTTTCTACAAGTGTCCGTCTTGAGAAAAGCAGATTTAAAAATGATTTGATGCRTGTTTTGTCATTTTCTTCTTTATGAACATTCCTACTTATGATGCTTTTCCTGTAATTATATCTGTAAAGGTGTAGTTTTCAATTACAAGTATAAGAAAATAAGCCAGCTTACATCCTTTCTTATGTTTTCCTCAAGTTTTAAGAATATTAGTTATCAATATTTTCTTTTTTCTGTAGTACATTTGTGATTTCTAATCAGTCCTTTCCAAAGTCCTGCTAATCCCGCTGCAGGAATAGGAGTGGGACGGAATGAAGCACCTCATGAGTTAACATGTTGTTTGCAGTGGCTGGTACCAAAGGTTGAAATGGGTTAAAGTCCTTTGGGCATCTAAACATTCATAGAGGAGACTCTTCTTTTTTCCTAACCTTAGGCTACTGATGATCAGTTTGTGTCCTGCCAGGTTTTTTTGCCAGAGACAGAGGCAAATGCTTTCCCTTTGCTGGAACCAAGCTGGGGATTTAAWGCATTGTGGTATAGGGATCCTATAAAATTCTGCCTGGGGCTTTGGAAATAATTGCTGATTAAACTTAGTATAGGCATYGAGTGAGGGTAGCCCAGCATTTGTCCTTTGGTTTTGCTAACAGAAGCTTTGCAGCCCTCCCAAACTGGTTACTGAATTAACCTCATTTGTCACCTAAGTGCTTCAACTGCTCCTCTATTTACTTATTTTTTAGGAGAGGTAGGGAGTGTGCCCTGATGTTGTATGTGCTGTGCTATGGTTAGGACACAGAAGTGTACACACATAAAGAAATCTGCATCTTGAGCCACGAGTCCCCACAGCTGTGCCCAGTCCCTCAGGATTGATACCTCTGGGTCTAGCACATAAGGACGTGTCTTCCTGAGTTCCTTCAGTGCTGGTTTTCGTCCCTCCTGACCTAGCTTGTCTGCCTCCTCTTAGCGTCTTGCAAAGACCCAGTTGTTAGTGCAGACCCCTCAGAGCTGTGTTTCAAAATAGGGTTTTGTTGTTGTGAACGGGGACGTTTGAAGATTTGTTTTGAACAAAAGAGGATTTTGAAAATGAGAATGTTTTTCTGAAGCAGGTTGATTGGGACAAGCTCTTACAGGCCTGCAAGTAGATTGCCTCGAGGCTGTCTCCTGCGCGGCTCCGTGGGCCTAGGCAGCCAGGTCACCTTACAGCTTTGGACAGCTCAGCTCAGCTTTGGAAAGCTCAGCTTTGTACTTAGTGCTGAGCCTGCAAGTGCTGGGATTGAGCATCCTGATCTTCCATGTCCTGGTGTGTTCAATGACAAATATTTGCTACTGTGGTAATTGTTGCTCGGAAGTTTTAAGTGCGACTGACCTCTCATTGTGTAGCAGTGTGCGCTGCAGGCCGAGAGAGCTTGTTCCTACAAACTGCTTCTACAGGACAGGTGAAAAACAGGCAAAAGAAGTTCTGCTCTTCCCTTTTAAAGGATGAGTAGTTGAAGCAAAGGGTGGTCTAGTGCTGCATAACTTTAGACTGGGACTAACTATAGACTATGGGAGGCAAGGGGAGTAAGCTCAGGTGTTCAGCACTCCRGTACATGGCTTATTCCTAAGTCCAGCCTTCCTTATAACTCCGTTACTCAAAACTTGTTTAAAATATTGGAATAATGTTTAATAGAATGTTTAAGATGTTGCTGCAATTTAAGAGGCAATAAAATAYAAAAATTCATAGATCTCTTAAATATTTTAGCAGAATTAGATGCAATATTGCTTAACATAAGACATTATTTGCCAAACATAAATAGTTGTTACAGGCTAAATCAGAAAGAGCTTGGAAGAGTAGCTGCGCTTTATTCACAGGGCAGGAAGGCTGCAACGACACAAGATGTAGCAGGATCTGTCTCTGGGGAAATTAGTCCACTCATCTCATTAGGAATTGATTTTGGCAAGTGACTGGTAAATGTTAAGACACGTTATTGTCTTTCTAATATATTCTTTTTCTCTTCCTCTTTCTCTGTATATATATATATATTTGCATACATATATGTATTTGTGATTCTAAACACGCTGGTATAATTCAGAAATAAGGAACGTGCATCAGTTATAAATCTGATGTGATCAGTGCAGCCAGTAGTAATTTAAGGTACGAAGCAGCAACGTGAACCACTTAGCTGAAAAGGAGGAGGCTCCTAGATGCAAGAGACACTTTGACAAATGATGAGTGTAAGTGCAGCAAAACTGTAGGCTAGACTAAGGCCTCTTTGCCTTGCTTTAAAGATTCCTGAACTGTGAAGCTGTCTCTCTATTCTATGATTTTGGTACATCATAGATACTTACATTTTTGTTCCCCGATTTAGGATGTTGCCAAAAGCACTGGAAAAACTGTTCTCCTCAATTAATTACCTTTTGTTTGTTGAATCTGTAGCGTGGAATACAAATGTCAGGTTTATTCAGACATAAGGAAAGACTCGTCTCCGGGCCAGAACTGATTTTCCCCTGGCTTAACAAGTCATATATTTCCACTCAACCTGAAAGAGAATTTGTAAAAACGATCGCTTCAGGCCATGTATAACCTCATCATTTGCAGCAGTGCAATTTAATGGATTTAATGGAGACTACTTGAAGCTGTTGGATGATACGTTTGACCTAAGCATAGGAAGAAGTTTGCCTGGCCCTCAGTTGAAATCAAACAGGCGACAGAAGTCAACAGATAGGAGATGTCTCCAAACGGCCACGTGGCCATTCGGAGACATCTCTTATCTGTTGACTTCTGTCGCCTGTTTGATTTCAACTGGGTTCCAGGCAGTGAGAGGCCACACGGCCACCCCTTGTGAGGGCCCTGTCCCGGCCACAGGAGCACAGGAGGCTTCTGTGAAGCCCACGTTCTGTGCACGTGGGCGACCCCCCMCACTCCTAACGTTTTGCTGTCCTACAAAACACTGTGAGCCTCCTTAGCGTTGTTAAAGCAGATTACTTCTTAAAATAATGGATTGCGGGCAATTAAATGTGCTGTTGCTACAAGAGAGCGTGAGGTGTTCGTCAGGGTTTGGTTAAGGTGGAGTAACTCAGGGAGGTGCTGGGATTTTCTCTGGGGAGCCAAAACGTCAGTAGTGTGGATGTATGCAAGGAATGTGACCAAATTCTCTTTAATATCCACATTTACAGGCTTTTTAGGTGAGAAGTGTTTTGATCTGGTTTTAGTTGCTTTGAAATGGAAAGGAAGGAGATGGACAGACATATGAACTTGTACTTACTTCATCATATGGCTTTGAATGCCTCGCATGCCTTGCTCATTATTGTGTCTCTTTAGGTCGTCATCATTTCATAGCATGTTTGAGCTTGCACTCTGTAAAATCAGCCTGCAAGTAAAATGTTCTCCACTACATATGGGAGTTTTCTCCAAAATGAAATGAATTCCTCTGTTAGAAGGAGTTTTTCTTTTGCGGGGGGAAGGGAGAATGTTGTTTCTGTGTATTTTGTTAAATGGACTTAGATGTCTAAGGGTCATCCTTTTATTATACATTTGGAATAGGATATGCTCTTCTTCCAGTGGAATGGACAAAAAGCTGCAGTCTTTTACATTCAGAAAAGCTATTTTAGGATATTCTTAGAGCTTTTAAAAATATATTAGCTATAATTTTTCTTTGTGAATTTGTGAAGTTTTGTGGAACTCGCAGTAGAATGAAATGCTCTGCTTCACAGCTGCAGAGAGAAGAAAATATATGTTCCCAATAAAATACTAAAAGCTCTCTAAACCATTCTTAAGGTATTTTTTTCAGTAAAAGTATGTGGTGTCTATAGAATTTGTGGTTTGCTGGACTTGTCTTGGATCCAGCCTCAAGTGAGATGTACTGCGTGGCTCACACAAACAATGAGGCCGTGGCATCTTACTGATCATTGGAGCAGGCTCTACTTGGTAGTACTTAAGTGGTCCTTGCTCTTCAGCTTTCAGTCTCTGTTTTTTCTGAATCTGTAATTTAAAAAAAAAAATTCATTTTGTACTGYAAAGATGATTCGTTCTGTAGCAATAAGCCGTACATATCTATTATTCATGACTTTAAAATGTTTGCTTTAAATATTTTATTTTGTTAATAGTGCAACATACTCAACTTGGTCTGAATTCTGCCCCTTCCTGGGATCCTTCATGGACTGAACATTAGTAGTAGAAGTTGAGCTACTTAGTACTGTGTGTTKTTTTTAGGTTAACTTTAATGACTTTTGAGCATTGCTCCCATTTTCTCCTGAGTTGGCAAGATCTCTAATATTTTAGGCTACCTTAGGAAAAGTCAAGATGACTTAAATCTCGGAGCACTTAGGTTTTAACACTGCTTTTGGAGCAATGAAAATATTAAGACAGCAAAATCAACACGCCCCACCAAAAAGGAGCATCAGTTGTGTAATGTTGGGTTGCCATCCATTTCTTGTTGCTTTGCAACGTGGAGGTATCAAATATGCAAACATACTGGCTAATACATATTAAATTTTCCTGCATTATTTAGCAGAGCTTTTAAAAGGGTTTAGAATCCTCTAGAGCTTTTACCATTAAGGCGTATTTTTACAAAAAAGGCAGAAATGACACAGCAAACTGTTGAAACAAGGTGTGTTTGGGGTGTTTCTCCTCCTGGCCTTCACGTGTTCGCTTTCTCATTGCTGAATTTAGAGCGTCCCAGTTGTTTGGGTGACCTCTGCAATACCTGGTGTGGCTTAAGGTCCCCTTATACTTGTGCATAATTAACATAAAAGCTCTCACAGAAAGTATCCAGTAAGTGGCTCATCACAAAAAGCAGGTAACTGTAAGAGCTGATAGTGTTTGTGAGGCATGCTCAGCTCCCTGCGCGAAAAGTGCCATAGAAATTCCAAGTATTAAGGCACTAGTTTAATTATAAGATAAGAAGTAATTGAAATTTTCCAGTGCAGTTGCATGTAGGAGACAGTCTGGTGATTTGCTTTGTAATATTTAGGTCGGTGGATTGAGATGTTTTTCTAAATCCTTTATGAATATTCTCTCATTTAACCGCATTGCTCGAAGGTGTCTGATATATTTATTTGGCTGGCTGATACGGCAGTATAAAAATACCACATTTCAAGGAGGCAGAGAAGTGCTGTATAGAATCCTTTGAAATACCCAAGCTCCATCCTTCAAAATGACAGTTATCATGCTATAATAATTGTAGAAGCCCTGAATTTGCTTCAATTGATTTTTGAATAGACTCCTGCTCATTTAAGAGGCGACGCTTCCGGAATCCTGRTCTCCGGGGCTCTCCGGTGGGTTTCGATTTGGTGCAGATTTCCCTTGAGATATTTTTCCATGCCCCATGTATATCTATATAAAAAAAGCACATTTTATCAGCTGCAGTAAATCCCGCTCTGTG
This sequence comes from Nothoprocta perdicaria, assembly GCF_003342845.1. Lineage (NCBI taxonomy): Eukaryota > Metazoa > Chordata > Aves > Tinamiformes > Tinamidae > Nothoprocta > Nothoprocta perdicaria. The sequence continues at coordinate 1,769,570 of NW_020456210.1, read as the reverse complement.
GCACTTGCTGTGCTGTCACATAGAACAATTCATAATTTGAAATCAGTATTTTTTTATATGATATTAGATTGCTTTTTTTTCCCCACAGAAAGCTTCTATACTCCTTCCAGTTACCCAAAAATACAGCCTGGAACACTTGGATGACATTTTTCCTTTTGACTTGGCAAGTCAGCGCTCGATTTAGGGCCGTAGCGCTGCCCTCCCCGGCATGCCGGGATCCCGCGGCCTGGAGGAGGAGGCAGAACCTGGCGCTGGCCCTTGGCTCTCCTTGTCCCCAGCCCTGCCGGGAAGGGGCCCTGCTCAGGGACACCGAGGGGCTCGGGGCAGCGGGACACGCTGCTTCTCTTGTCACGTTGTCCATAGGTATCWCTAGGTTTAATAAGAGAAAATTTTCCTTTAAACTCTTTGTGAGACAACAGGACTCCTCTGCTTTTCTATTTAAGCTATAAGCTTTCAACACACTTTTCTTGTAAGGTGTAACTTTGAGGGTGATGGGGGGACACAAGCAGAACCATTTTCTTTTCATGGTTTTCTTTCCAAAATTGAAGCATCTCAGTGTTGTTGCTAGAAAAGGTGGATAAAACTTTAAAATATTTTTTTTTTTTTTTTTTTCTTTTTTTTTTTTCCTGCACAATAATTTTCTTCCTTCAAGGGGGAATTCTCTTCCTGCATCTTTCCTGCAGATTTTCCTGATTTTCACCTGGTGATTTTCCTGAGGCGCCTTGGAGGAAGATCCCTGAGTTGTGGCGCAGGGATGGAGGCCGGCTCACGGGTTGCTTTGCGAGGGGCCTTCGCTGTGGAGCTGCCGGGCCCCACATCTCGTTTTCACCCACAAAACCTCCTCCTTAAAATGTTACAACCCTGAGTTCAAAGCGTGCAACATTTTAAGGGACCCAGGAGGGGACTGAACTGCCAGTAGAAGACTCCAGGGTTTAGACACATGAAGAACATTTCTTTCTAAAAGATACAGAGGATTCCTGGCTTGAACCTTGAACGTGAGAACCAGTAGCGTGGGCAGCAAGGCGGCCTCACCACGTGCATGTTGTTGAATACCAGGTTTATCAGTGATTTTTTTTTTTGTGCCTTCTGACTTTGTAATGGATTGCAAATACCCTTAAATGAAGAGCCAAGTCTGTTCCCGCAAATTATTGCAATTTTAAGACGATTTAGAATCAAGTGAGAGAGCATGAGCAAAGGCTGCACTTTAAAGAGGAGGGAGATGAAACAAATACTTAGCTTCAGACTGAGTCGTGGTCAAAGAAGGAATGAGTTGACAGTGAATTTGTTTTAAATTAACATAGTAAAATTGCTTTGACTCTCTCTTCTGATTTTTTCACCCCTATGGTTTGCTTTGAATGACAAATTTTCCACTTTTGCCCATGTGTTTGAATTATTTGTTTGCATGTTCATTTTTTAAAACCTTGTGGTAGTCTTATGGCAGTAGGAATTCAGTCAAGAGCTGAAGTTTTACTGCCAGGGTATACAATTTAATACCATCGTGCTTCGCAGACCGTGAAGTTTGAACTGTATCTAGTAAATGAGTAAATGGTTTTTATAAATAATTAGTCTTCTGCTTAATTACAGAGCTAGATTCTTCAGCACATTTGTCAGGAGGTATGCGTATATGGTGATGCTGTTTAATTGAATGTGGGAAGTAATCAGCGTTTTAAAAGAAATAAATTGAGTCAATGCTGCCTCATCATATGACTGCAGCTGATGAATTTAATTTGCCATTTACAGAGCTATTGATTAAAAGTCAGAGTTCCTTAAGAGAGAGGAAGTTACTTGGAAGCTAACACTGCTGCTAGACTTGATTGCACTGTTGAAAGCAGTTCTCTAAATATTCCTGTTGCTTAGCAGTTCAAAGTAATAAACCGAAGTAATAAAACATAAGTTTAAATTTAATATAACCTGGCATTTCACTGTTTGTAGCAGATGCTCTTGATTTGGACTTTATATTCAATTCACTTGCAAAGTAGCTTCTGCTTTTCGGAACACTGGAAACCTGCAGTGAAGTGTGTAATTCCATATAGATGTTTCAGGTGTTCCGTATATTAAAAGCAAGAGTTCTTGCTGGAAGACCTAGACTTGAAAGCGGCTCAGGCTCTCCAAAGGACTGATGTTTGCAGTACAGAAGCTCACAGAGGATTTGCACTCACGTTTGTGTTGCTAAAAGGCAGGCAGAACCCAGGACCTTGCGGCCACAGCRGGGAATGGTGTCCGTGGTGCCTGTCTGCTCCATGTTCCGATGGAGGCACCGGCTCAAATCTCCTGGACTTTTCTGGAAAGGCCGGTTGTTCCGTATGCGGAACAGGCTCCTGCRCTGCCCTGTACTTCCTCCTGGGTCTGTTGCAGGGAATCAAATTAATTATTACTTACCTTCTATGGGCTGCCCTCTCTTTTCTATACTCTCCCTCTTCTGGATCATGATGGAGTGGAGGCCTCATGTATCTATTTACATAAACCAGCTAAACCACCCGTTAATATTATTTGAAATTAAATTAAATACCTATACCTATAATTTCTGTAATAAGTGCTAAAATGCAACWTTCTTTTCTGATGTGATCTCATTTAAAGGTGTAGTTTAACGGTTGTCCTATAAAAGTTGCAAAATGTAACTTGTTTKGGGCATAGTTTAATTTTGGGGGTCTTTATTTTTTTCATTTCATTCTTTTCTTTTTTTCCCCTTCTTCTAAGTGCCACCTACTGGCAGTCAGGAAATTTTGCTTGGTCACATTTTCCTGCCATTATAAAATGATGCAGTAGCATATTTAGGWTTCTGTGGATTGAAACCCCTGTAATGAAAAAATGAAAAGAACCAAACTGAAACTAATAGTTTGTAAGTTTATTACCTGGGCAAACCTGCATCCTGTTATTGATGTGTGTATTCCCTCTCCCCCTTACCCCTTTTTATTATATTAAAAATATTTATTAAAAGTACTTGTTATTTCTCCAGGTTGCAGTAGTACTGGGTAAAATTTCTTCATCTGATAAATGTGCCTAATGCTTGAATATGCATTTGATCATAAATGTGAGCTCAAAAAGTGAAAAAAGGAGCTGTTGGTTGGTGCTGTGAGAGACACGTATGTGACGCACAAGGAAAACGTGATCTGGGATGTTGAAAGAGCAAGAGCAAGTTTCCCTGGATGCTTCAGACTGGATGTACGGGGGCTATGTTTCCAGCGGTGCGGCTTACAGAGCTTTCTCCCTAGTCTGGGGAGTTTGCAATTAGGTTACAATGAAGTGGTGATTTTGTGGGGATTRTTACCAAAACCTGACAAATACCCCGAGGTGAGAGCAGTTCACAGGCCGCTGTCCTTGCAGCCTGGGCTCTGCTGGGCATTGCCCTAGAGAAAGGCTGATTTCTGTCTCTCATTCCCCTGTAACCCCCTGTAGCACAAAATCAAGGTCCTGCGGTCCCTCTTGCCCTGGGCCTGGGTGCCTCTAGCACCAAAGGAAGCCCTTCTGCTTTCCAGCACTGCGGCTGTTCTCGCGTGATGGTCACGGCCCTTCCTCTATAGGAGCACGTGACTCRGGCAAACCTGTGCTGATCCCTTAATTTAAAAAAAGGAGGAAGGGGCATGTTATTTCCATGCCCAAAGTGCACAGCATACACAGCAAAGAAATAATAAGGTGAGAAAAAAAATCCTGTACACAGGATACATAAATCTATACAACGGTTTTAAAGAAACAGGTTTTGATGGTTGCCCAGAACTTAGCAGTGCCAACATTTTTGGCTCTGAAGAGATTTGCTGTCATTTCTTCCTCATTTCTCTTGCTAAGACCTCCCCCAGTCCCCAGCTTGTGATAAACCACCCTATTTTGCTACCAGTGCTTTGATTTCAGTGTTCCCTTTCWCCCTTGCTTTGCAGCTGGGAGGAATGAATTCTGCTGGCCAGCRAGCTTGGCAGGGGCAGTCGTCCAATTGCTGGGGCCTTTGTTGCCTTAAGAATTTTCCCTGTTGTTTGAGCTGTCCCTTATCTTTGTTTATCTGCTCCTTCTGCACAACYTCTTCCTTTGGCATAACTTTTTGGAGTTGGGAAGAAGGAAAAGCTAAAKTGTGTATGGTTGTTAAAACAACCCATTTTGAAGCCCTGAGATAAAGCATGTTTGGAGGCAACAAGCCTGCGGAGAAAGGCAGAACTACAGCCTTAATGACCCCCTTTATTTATCAGTTTAGATACTGTATTAAAGCAAAATCCAAAAATATCCTGTTTTTTTTTTAATATATATATATTACACAGATGTCCATTTTCTGCTTAGCCATCCACAACCTTTTCCCCAAACCCTTTCATCCCCTGTTATTACAGCCTACCCGTTAGCACAGCTGGGGCACCGCACTACGCAAGTCAAAGAGCAGCCCGGCCGTCAGCATCAGAGCCTGCCTCGCAGCGTGGACACTCGGGTGCTCTTCTCCCCTCTGCTGCCAGGGAGGGCATCATTTTCTTAAAGTCCCAAAATCTGAATCCCTGGGCATTATTTTTTTARCTGGTAGGTAAAGCTGACAAATACATTGAAACTGTCTCTGAACCTATATGTTATTTATTTGGTGCAAAGTATACCATTTCTGGCAAAAATAAGATGCAYACTGTTTAAGTGTCCCTATAGCTTTTATTCCTATATTTTTATTTATTTATTTTTTAAAATGCAGCAGGTTCCTTACACACACAAARCAAAAAGCAAAACAAAGCAGCAAAGCTTYCCAGGAATTGTAGGGTGTTGCAGGGTGTAAGAATTGGCCCTCTGAGCATCAGAATTAACGAGGCTCAGCTTTATTAGCTAAGCTCCCCCTTGCCAGCATCCTGCCCATAGCAAGGGCTCCTCTTCTCACAGCCACATCCCTAAAACACATCCCGTGGACCAGAGGCAGCAGCTGCCCTGGTGAGTGGGGAGCATCACCCAGCTCTGCTCCCACCGAGCTGAGGATTTCGGGAAGGGGCCCTGCAGTTCCCCTGCTGCTCTGGGGGGGCACTAGTTAAAGGCACTTCCCCCGGCTGATTTTCTTTAAATTTGTAGGAACAAAATTACTTCCAAGGTTTTTATCCCTTTAAAGTTAGGCTGAAATCAGCCAACAGATTTAAAGAGCAAGTGGGCAGATAATATGATCAAATAAGCTTAGTTTTCTTAGGAAACCGTATGGATAATTTAAAAAAAGATTCTATATGGGGTTTTTAAACTGAGTAATTTGACTCATGTCACAGTGACAGCAAAAAGTGACAGTACCTGGAGATGCTGACTCAAGAGTGCAGTGGAAGGTGGCCTTCAACACAAAGGGTTTGATTCCTAAATGGAGGAGATGTGTTGGCCTCTTGCATCCTTCATCCTCTTCTCATGGCAAGTTTGAGTAGCTCCTGAGACACCAATCCATGAGAACGCTGTACGATGCAAGGGTAGAAAAACAGGTAACTCAAGGGTTACCTGCAGCCAGCCACATACCACCTTTTCTGTCAGTAAGAGGACATTGCTACTTCGCAGCATATCCCTGCAGATAGCAAAAAATGAGAGTTTCTTCTAAGGTTCATGAGCAGCTACAAATGTTAAGGCTGGCTGCATGCAGCAAATCCTGCGGCAGAACTTGGGAAGCTCGGGGAGCGGCTGGAGCACAAGGCTTCCAGGGGCTGGGCAAGCAGCATCCAGAGGAAAACCTTCCTCCAACATTTCTGTGCTGGGGCTGATAGAAAATGACATCCCCTTCCTTTCATCGTCTGAAAGAAGTCAGCCACGATAAAAGTGTTTCCCTGGTGAGAGTTGTTTTGTGAAAACAGGCTGAGGGGGGAAAAATTGCTCTCATGGATGTTTATCCTCTACAGTATCCTTGGTGGCCTGATTTACTCAGTCCAGTAAGCACAAGAATTACTCTTTCTACTTGGTTACTTGGGGTCAAGTTACTTTTACAAATGTAAGTTGTTCAGTTTTATACAACTGTCGTCCCTATGCCAGGACATAAAAAAAACAAGCAAAAAAACCCACGTAACCTGCAACCAGTTCCCCATGCCCAGGCTCTTGCGTACGTATCTGCCTGTAAGGTAGGAGAGTCTGTGGACAGGTTTATACTGGTCACCTTTCTCATGAGGCCTTTCCCTCATGGTTCCCCACCCAGATTCATGCACGTTCACTGTTTCRGCATTAGCTATAGAAGAGTTAAAGGCATTCACTATAGAAGTAACTGGCTCTGATGCAAGCTAGGTAAAGCTTTGTAGTATGGTGGTTAGTTAAKAGTAATTAAGTGGCAATAGTCTGTGTGAATAAATTTGCCCCATGTGATAAAAGGCAGACTAATTTCTATCTTAATATCCAGTGGARTTACTGTGGTTTCTATCGCAAATTGCAAATCACAGTCTAATTTCCTTCATAGTATCTTGTCTTTGCRGCTGTAGTGCAAGGGTATTTTGGCTGAGATGCTCATGGTCTGTGGRGTCTCTGACAGCATGGACACGCTGCTGCGGGATGCTTGGCTTTTGGATGGAGACTGCAGCCAGAATATAGCACTTTATTTTCACCTTGTATGCCTGTGGACAATTTGACTTCACTTGTTGTTTCTTTCTTCCTTGACAATAAAGCTGTTTGCATCTCTTGGGGCATGAAGGCGGCTTCTGAAAGCTTGGCTTAACAAACAGCCACATCCAGGCTGGGGGTGAAGTGAAACAAAATAATGTGCTTATGAAATACAGAGAACTGTAGTTACGAACTACAGAGACTCTCTGTAAAGAGAAAAAAACCCAAATATCAAATTGCTCTTATATTGTATTKTATTGGAATAAGCTCATCCTATAGGTAGGTAGGGTATCAAGCCTGGCACTCGTTGATCTGTAAGAATGCTGATTACATATAAGGTCTGGGGTAAATTTAAGGCACACTGGCTACGTTAGCTGGCTAYAGGAGCTTTTCTGTGGGTGCCTTGTTGGCCTCATTGAGTTGGGGCTATGGATGCTGGTTCAGGAAAATTAACTTTTGAGACAGAAAACTGGAACAGTTTATAGCATGGCAGCTGCATACAGGTATTTAGGCCATTCCTTCATAAAAATCAGACACAAACAGGCAGTTCTTTGAAATGAAGGCAATTGAAAGAAAACAGGAAAAAAATTGTTCCCCGTTTCCCCAAGGACGCAGTCCTGGGTCTCTCAGGAACGGTGCCATCTGCTCCCAGCTTTTCAGATGGAAGCAGCTGGATGTGCAGCAGTGGAGCTGCTGGTGTCCCATGCCGGGACAGGGAGGAGGTGCTGGGTTGGGCAGGGAGGAGGCCACGCTGAGACGGGGCCTCCCGAGCTCCCCCGTGCTGCTCTCCGGCATCCTTCTGGATGTGGAATGACCACTGTCTTTGTGCACAGCTTCTTACGTGGTGGCATAAACACTTTCAGACAGCCTTCAGTAACTGGCAGAATATCAGGGAGGTGCAAAGCTCCTCTAAATTGGGCAACATTGGTTGCCCAAAAAGCGAGTGGGGCCGGTTTTCTCAGCGGGTAACAGGTACTCAGAGCGGAGGGGCAGGGGAGCATGAGAGAAGACTGCATGTCTGAATACAGAGCATATATAAAGTATCATTCAGTTCTGCTTGATACTTTTTCTTGTTATTCTTTCTGCATATGATATATTAAATATATGGTAATTACATATTTCAAAGTAATTTAATATCCTGTGTAATGTTTTATTTGGGGAAAAAGAAAGAGGGTTGTGTTGTTAGCATTTTGCTGATTTGAATTCAGATCCAGGAGTTGGGGATATTGCCATAGAATCAAAGCTACCAAATAGTTTGGGCAATAATGAAATAAAGTATTYGAGGCTTTTGTATTATGAGTTTGATCTCAGTATTCTCTTTGTGTAATAAAGCTGAACAGGAATAAAAAAGAGCTTAAAACTTGATTATTTAACTACTACAACCTGGTAGAGTCTAAGTTTATTAAGGTGTTTAAGCCTGTGTCCGTGCTTAAGCACGAGGAACATAATGACACCATTTGCTATATGTAGTGCAGAGCAACATTTTGTTCTATAATTTATTTCACCTTGAACAAAATTAAATTTTCCAGTAGGCAGGCTAATTTTCCATTAGACAGAACTTCAAGTCGCGTTCAAAATCATTCTGGATTGAAATCCAGACTCTTCTTTCCTCTGAACTTCAAAAGGATGAAAATAGGATATCAGACGTTTCATCAAGTCGTTGCTTGCTTTAGAAAGCCGTGGGATGACACGTCTTTCCGCCTCCTCTGCTGTGCTTTAGTTTGGCTTGTAGAGACTCTCGTGCGATGCGGGTGTTTTCCGGGGCTTGGCTGGCCCGGCGGCCGCCGGGGCGTCCCTGGTACGAGGCATCCCTGGTATGAGGTGTCTCTGGTACGAGGTGTCCCTGGTACAAGGCGTCCCTGGTTYGTTGGTGTCCCTGGTTCGTTGGCGAGGGCAGCTGTGCCCTGGCAGCCCCCTGGGAAYGTGGGCCTGCTCCTGCCGGCGGCACCGCAGAGCTGCGGCTCCGCAGCTACCACTGGGTTCATCCAGGCTCGGCTTGTAGGGTACTCTAAATAAGTATCCATAGAGAAGGGCAGGTACATGAGCATAGACACAAAATCCTAACACAAGCTTTTTCTGTGTTGTGGTGTCTGAGAGTAAAAAGGAGGGAGAAAACCACATGATCCTGCAAAACCAGCTCCTGGAGGGCAGGCCCGTGGCCGCTGCCCTCGCTTTTCCTAAAACATTGACCTTCATCCTGCCTCTTGATCAACGGCACCATCTTGCTGGCAAAATCCACCTCTCCACTCCACCTCTCTGTGCTTCGCTAGGTGACTTCTACTTCTCAGGCTTCCTCTTCAGAGGCGACCTGGCGTGTCCAGCCCACTCCGGAGCGCCCCACGCCAACCGCTCCGCTGGGACCGCGGCACAGAATTCACGGCCCCACACACGTTGCTGCCTGCACCGGGCCTGGGATTTGGCAAAGGGAGATCCTGGGCCTGAGCTTCAGGGGGTCCATGTGTGTTTTGAAATCCTGCGGCTAGTTGCTCTCTTCAGGCACCGCTTTCTCATAGCCACCTGCCGGGCAGATGCAGGAAGCCAAACCGGCAGGCACAGCCTTAGCTCTCCACATTTGTGAAAGGGATTCTTTTAGTTGAATTGGCATATTTCAATATTTTTCTGTTTATTTTGTTTCTATGGGTTATCCTCCCTCCCATGTTTTCTTCAGATAATTGAGAAAAAGCGTTTTGTGCTGGGTGAGCACAAGAGTGATCCATACTGAGAACAAGGTGGGCATCTTTAACGGGCTCGGTTCAACATCAACATTAATAGGGAACACATAAGATGTAAGAACATCTGAGATGCTCCATCCAGCCCTAGATTGCACCATTTCAGCTTCACTCTAATGTTTTCTTTTTAGTATTTTTTATGAAGGGCCTTTTGTGTTAGTTTTGTGCATAATTTTGCCAGGAGAAGTGAAATGTGAATTGACGGGAAACTGGATCTCTGCCCTAAGTAGGTCTATATCATACATTTATGAATGCATAAGGAAATTTATGACTCCACTGTATAATCATATATAAAATGCACRAAGACTATATGGGATTTTATTTTTAAAGCAAAAAAAAAAAAAGTGGGAGGATTATGACTGAATAAAATACATCTATTTCCCTCTAATAGTAAGTCCCTTAAGAGGACTTTCTTTTCTGATTCAAACCATTAGTTTATACCATTTCTTASCAAATATGTTTTCCCTAAGTAGAAATCGTATCATGAAATCTCAAATTGGGATAATTTGATACAGCTGAACCAGAAGTTGTCTGAGCAATGAATTAAATCTGACAAATCTGTCATAAACTGTAAGTTTTAATAGAAGCTTAATCTAAGCTTTCATGACTTTGTCAAAACCAATAATGTATCAGCGGCTAGTTCCAAAACTGGCTGTATCATAATGCAGAACTAGGCTGTATCGTAACGCAGAATTACAAAGGCTAGCAGAATTTTTAAGATCTGCCTGTGAAGTTTTGTGTATTTTTAAATGTCTTTAGCAGAAAGCATATTTTTGATCCTTTAATGAGAAAAAGCTATTTGTTAAAGTTTGCTAGAAAATGTTGTTTTGCCACTAATTTCACAGGATAATTTCTTTATTCAAATATGCTTCTTAATATGTCAGTGGTGATTTCATAGAATGTTGGCCTGAAAGATATGAGAACCACAGTGAGTTTTTTGCCTCAAATGTCTGTTGCACTCCATTTGTGTGACGTTTTTGTGCCTCTTATTTGAGAGGGTTTGCTGAAATGCAGTAATCACAATACAGGCTGAAGGAGCCTGAATGAGTTCCTAAGATCTTATTTGATCTATTCTTCTAGTAACCCCCATGTTCAACTCTTTCCCAGTGGCAACACAAGTGCTTTTCTTCTTTACCCTTGCTCATCTGCGACAACTCTTTCCAATGAAATGTCAGTGTGCCCTCACGATAAAGACTGCTATTTTAGAAGAATTAGACTATTTAAACATTTCTTCACAGGTTTTGTTTTATAGAGGTTAAGTATGTAGAGTCAAGGGCATTCCTGATTCCCAGTGTGGGAACACTGGGGAGATGGCAGCATTGCAGCGATCAGCTTAATACAAATATTTTGTTAAAGGAATATTGTTGAGTTGTGCTTTATTTTTGTAAGAAACTTTATTTCTTAAAAATCAATCATGTTCCATGTCAGTGCAATCTCTTTGACCTCAGGGAGGATTGCGTCAACCAAGTCAAGTCACGGGAATAAACTGTCCCAGGAAATAACTTTTCTATAGCAAACTTTTAAATTTTTTTAAAAACTGAGAGTCCAAAAACAATAAACAAGAAAAACTCATGCCTCATGTTTCAAGAAAGTTCAAGAAGGATCACTTTGGAAGAAAGAACATAATAATTGAATTTTAGTACCAGGCTTAGTAACTTGATGTGATTCTCTAATTACAGTCAAGGATAATTAATTATCCTTGGTACTGAGCACTTAAATAGTGGAGGGATTTTAAAGTTACGGCAATCCTGATTTAAAATAACTCTTCTGTGAATTTAGCTGTTTAAGATCTCCTGCTATTCTCTTTTGTTAATTAAAAGAAGAAAGTAAAGAAAAAAAAGTAGAAAAAGTAAAAGTTAAACTTTTCTGTAACAGTAAAACCAAAAGAAGTGATCCAGCTTTTCTTCTCTTGCTCTTGCACACCTCAAGGAGTAGGGTGTATTTTGTTCTTCATACATCTGAACTTTGTGAGTGTTTAAAACACCTTTTTTAGCAGTACAATTGTTAAAAACCCTTATGATGCATATTGCTGTAATTATTTCATGAGGTTTGAGATGCAGAGAGTACATGCACTGTGCCCGTCTTGATTCCAAAGTCAGTCTGTGCTTGTTGGAAAGCGACTGGTATTATGGATTTTCTCAATAAGGTGGTAAGCATTCTTGCCCTGTGTGCCATAGAGCTTCAGAAAACCTGCATTATTAGCAATGTTTTGTTATGTATCATATATCTCATGCACCTTATATTACATAATAGGTACCTAGGCCCATAACAGGCCCCTAAGCAGCGCTCTGAGCCCTGGAGACCCTGCTCAAATGCACTCTTATGTGGATGCTTTAAACTTGTATGATGCCCCTTGATGGCATGGCCGAGTCAGGGGCCCCTTCTCTCCCCAGGGGCACCATGGCAGGCGGGAGGCGCCGCTGGTGCAGCCGCTGGGTTGGGGCTGCTGGCCAGGGCGGCTGCGGCTGCACGAGGCTGTGAGGATCACCCAGAAAGCAGAGCCAGGAGCAAGATCTTCATGTTCTTTGGGGGTGCTCTGCACTTCTTGCAAGTGGTTTCTACACTTGGTTAAGAGAGAACAAAACTAAAAGGACAAAACTCTGGTTTTGATCCTTGAGGCCTTTTTTTTTTGGAACAAGGCTACATCTGCGTGTGCTGATGGGACCAACMCATTAGAACTGGATTTTTTCTTTTTATTTGATGCCAACCAATTGTGCTTGGATACTATAACATATTAGAGAACTTTCTTTGAAAATGAAGTGATATGATACTGTGTCCTTGCRCCCTTGTCTCCCTACTTTCCCAGTGCTCTGCCATTCTGGGCAGCTCTCCCAGGTCTGTGATCATCTCGTCCACGAAGACTTGAGGGAAAAAGGAATTAAAGCTGCTGTGGGATGTGAGCTTCTGATAGGTTGTGTATGTCGTAACATGTTGGACAAAATGGGAGGGTAATATGAGACAAAAACCAGCTAAACGATGCCTTGTGTAGCACTGCCACTGTGTTTTCTGTGTTGGCCCTGTGAGCAAAGACTTTAAGCCAAATATGATTAGGGATTCCTGAGGGTAACTCAATAGCTGTTACTGTTGCTGTTGTTACTGTTGTTTGATTGGTTTTCTTATGATAAAACTTACTGAAACTTGCTCTCCATATCTGCTGAGGAGGAAAAAGCCTAATATAGAATCATAGAATCATTAAGGTTGAAAGGGAGCTCTAGAGATCAYCCAGTCCAACCCCCTGCTCCAGCAGGGACACCCAGAGCACGGGGCACAGGGCRGCATCCAGGCGGSWTTGGAAGATCTCCARAGAAGGAGACTCCACAGCCTCCCTGGGCAGCCTGYGCCAGGGCTCTGKCACCCTCACAGGAAAGAAGTTCCTCCTCACATGGAGATGGAACTGCTTGTGTTGCAGTTTGCACCCATTTCCCCTTGTCCTGTCACTGGCCACCAATGAGAAGAGCTTGGCCCCTTCCTCCCTACATTCCCCCTTCATGAACTTACACATTTTAATCAGATCCCCTCTTGGCCTTCCCTTCTCCAGAGAAAATGGTTGGACCTGCTTTACTGTAGCCGATGGACCCAGTYCACTGCTGAGGGTCTGCAGAGATGAGCTGCATTTTTCTGATTCTAGAAAGGCAGAGATATTTGCTTTCAAACTGTAAAGCGCAGTCAGGGTGCGAGGAGAAGCAGGAATAAAAGGCAGTGCAGATGTTGTTTTTCTAATTAATGCATAAGGGTTTTTTTAAGCGCATAAATCTATTCAGGTAATTTGTGAAACAAACTAAAACTAATGTATGTCAGACAGCTGGCATATGCTTAACTTTTAGTTTGCACTTGGTATTTTATGCATGACAGGGACTAGGTGATTGTGATTGAAAGCCTTTCCAAACCGCCAGCAAAAATTACAGGTTTCCAGAGTTCTAATGGTAAGGAGGTGACTTATGTATCATAATTAATGTTTTCTCCAACTCTTTAATGATCGTCATTTCTAACAGAGGTATTTTACATTTTATTTCAGGCCTGTAAATCCAGTAATTAAGGAAGTTGAATGTTGGAAGTGGAAAGAGTTTTGAGTGGCAACAGGCTGCTTGTTGTTTGTCTTGTTTTCCAGTTTGAGAGCTTGAGAAATTCAGTGAAAATGTAACAGAAATCAGTTTGATTTTTTTKTKTGTGTGTGTATAACCTGCTTTAATTGCTGAGGCTTTAGTTAAAACCTTTACAGCAGCTGTTCATAATATCAGTTGGTTCAATGCTCAAGGGTTGGCTCTGGGCTGGTTTTTATTTTATTTGTTTGTTTTTACCTCTCTTGGTGGGGAAACAAACCAGTAAATATCAAAAATAACCTTTTCCAGCTAACGTTGTTATGACAGGCTCTGGAGGAATTTATACCAACTCCAAACTGAGAGYTTTGCAGTGCTTGAGAGGAGCTTTTGTAGGAGAGGAAGGAAGTATCTATAAGTCTACTGAAGATCAGTTCTGGTATTTTGAGAACATCCAGATTTGTTTGATTTTATTATTATTTTTTAAGAATTTATTTCATGAATTTACAGTTCTAACAAGTGGAAATGATTAAAAGATGATCCTAAGTTGTCTAAAGATAATTTCCTCTTGTTTGAGACTGTTTTTTGTATACAAAGAAAAGAAAGTTGTCSAATTGACTTAAAAGAAATTGTCCCAAGGATGATGGTACTAAGACACTGCTCTTGACAACACTGCAACAATGCATGTCTCTACATACAAAATCATACATCATTRGTGTACATTAATAGGTTTTAAAAACATTAACATGAAAAGTTTTGGATGGAACCTCAGCCTACAGCTGGACTGTCAACAAAAATTGTGTAATAAGKGGTATTAAGTATAACATAGTTTTGAAGGGATGAGCCTAATGCTTCTAGCATARCTATTACAAAAGCAGAAATGAAAACAGCCTGGTAGCAACCCAGTTAAAATACTGCTACTAGCAGCAGAATAAGAAAAGCAGATTTGGTTCATAACTGGAGATCTTTATAGAATTTAAAACAAAAATTAAGAACTTGATAATTATTTTTCTTGGAACTTCATGAGGTGATCTGTACGATCTTGTACGATACCTTGTACGATATGAAAACATAACAAAAAAATTCGCCTCTACCTCTATGAGAAAAATCCCTGAGAATTCCAGCTAATATGGCTAACACACCGTTGATTTGATTAAAGAAACAATAACATATCTTGGGATGAGGAAGCAAAACAGGTGCATAACTGATCTACTTGAACTAAAGTAAGTATCACTAAGAACTACTGATAAATGTAAAGAGTAAATGGTAAAAGTGAGTTAGAGATGCTGCTAATGTAAGGCAAAGTTAAGCTAGTGATTGAGAAACTCAATTAGAGCCTTATCAACTGGTGACTTTGGCTAAGTTTTTCTTTGGCTAACTTAGATACTTATCCACAGTGTAAACTGATGATTGTACTAATTTCACAGTTGTAACAATAATTTATTAGTAATTAATAATTTGGCAAATAACTACAATAATTTAAATAAAATAATATGTTAATACAAAGTAGTGCTGATTAGTAAGAGAAATAATTGTAGCATCCCATTTTTGTCAGCAGTTTTCCAGGAGAAAATCACTTTGTGCTGAAGAGTGATCGGTGAATGGAAATGGGTGAAATTTGGTGGCCAGTGACAGGACAAGGGGAAATGGGTGCAAACTGCAACACAAGCAGTTCCATCTCCATGTGAGGAGGAACTTCTTTCCTGTGAGGGTGCCCGAGCCCTGGCACAGGCTGCCCAGGGAGGCTGTGGAGTCTCCTTCTCTGGAGATCTTCCAAAGCCGCCTGGATGCCGCCCTGTGCCCCGTGCTCTGGGTGTCCCTGCTGGAGCAGGGGGTTGGACTGGATGATCTCTAGAGGTCCCTTCCAACCCCAACCATCTGTGATTCTGGGATTCTCTGAATCGCTGGTTTTCTTTGCAGACTAGTACAGAGGCTGTAGGGCAGCTGCCCTTAGCTGCCCGTGTGACCGGGATGGGCTGCCCGTGTGACCGGGATGGGCTGCCCTCGGGCACTGCTCGCTGCCCTGCTCCGTACCCAGCACAGGGTCACTGCTGAATCCCACGCAAACCACAGCAGCTGCAGCCAAAACCTAAACGAAGGCAGGGCCCTATTTTTATCTGATTTGCTTGGGATAGTCATTGGGGTGCTTGTTTTGAAAGGACAAACTTCTCTTTAGTGCCCTGTGAACCTCAGAGGGGCTCGCAAGTGTGGTTTTTCTGTGAGGTGAGATGCTGGACGGTAACAGGCACTCATGTCCTGCTGGGCAGGCCGTGCTGAAAAGAGAGGYATGCGTGGAAGAGCATAGCTCCTCTGCTCCAATGATTTAGAGAATTCAACTGGAAGAAAAAGAGTCTCCTGCCCTTATTTTCTCTTCAGGACTTTGTTTTTTCTGTTTTTAAATGGCAGCAAGGTGAACTGTATAAATAGTGTTGAAACCTTAGTATCAGGCATCCCTACTCCCAGAAGACTGTTCCCATCACTATACTAAATTTGGAATTGGATCTTTCCTTGTGTTGTCTCTTTGTCACCCCGTAAATCTTGTGTTCTTTAAAATGGGCCTGACTTCAGGTGTACCTGTTGCCTTGTCTGCTTTGCAGCCTCTTTTCCTTGCCTCYTTTTTTTCAGGTTATAACCTGGTGGTCAAAACCCTCCTCTGCAGGGAGACCCATGTCTTAGAAAGAGCCCTAACCTGTATGCTGTTGTGTGAAACGTGACCCCTTGTCTTTGAGAACAAAAACCCTTAGAAAACAYCAGCGACTTCGCTTGAAAGGAGGCAGGATGGAGGCTCCCGAATCCCACTGCGTGTGGCTGCCGAGGTGGAGGCCGCAGAGCAGCACCTGAGCCCAGTGCCAGGAGCAGCCTCGGATGCCACAGGATGTGGCAGCCCCTGCTCTGCTCCTCACTCGGAGTTTTCATGCCAGGGTGCAGTGCAGTCCTCTGTCTAAGCTCCTCTATTGTTAAATGGCGATATTCCCATTTCTCTCATAGTTTTTTAAGCAGGTTCTGGGAGAGGCACAGCATTCATGGCGTGCACTGCACCACGCTTATCTTTCTGGAGATCTCACTGTGGAAAACAAAGCAAAGTTTCTAGAATTACATGTGGTCTCTCTTTATTCTGGTAAACCAGGATGTTGACATGATTCACAGCTGTTTTTAATATTTTAGCAGAGGCAGCCCATCAGTTATGCCAGTTAACCAATGAATGGACTAGCACCTGTGTTGTGTGTACATGCTCAAGTTTGCATGTATGCTACAATTGTCACAATTTTCCACTTTCATCTTGTACAAGAAAGGAAAATTCTGACACACTGATTCCTTTGGAAGGTTTTCTCCCATTTTATTATCTGCTATAGCCACATCTGCTACCAAGAGTGCTCAGGAAAAGAACAGTGTTAGCAAATGTCTCACGGCAATGCTACCGGGACGTGAGAAGAAATCAGAACCTGTACGGTCAACAGGCCTCGGTGTCCATCAGTTGCCAGACAGACACTAGTATCGTCCTGCTGGAAAAGCAGAGAGTAAACTGGGTGTCCTCACAGGTGATARGAGGGATTTACCCTCGACCTTAACACCCTCCGGGTTAGAAACAGTCACGGCGCAAATATTTCCACTTTCTGCTGGATTGAGTTTGATTCTCAGCAGACCTGGGAAACTTGTTGTCAAAGGACGGCAGRGATCACGGACATGATTCTATGATTCTGTGATTCTATGATTCTATCAGGGCGACTTCAGTGCCCTGACAAGTCTCCTCTTACCTCCTTCCCCTCAGAAACGAAGGACATCTGATCATTTTGATCCAGTCYCCCAGGCTAAGAAAGCAAATCATAGAATAAACGCTTGGCTCCTTCCAGGCTTGCYGGCCTAGACACCCTGTTGCTGTGAATAATTTCCATGGCCATTTATCTAATTTAGGAGTCTCCTGGCAAATTCAAAGTGGAATGTGGGAGTCGAATGAATCCGTTCTGGATGATACATTGTAATTAGCAAACTCAACTCCACACTTGGGCAGCGCTGATGATGCCTAATTGTCTTCAATGAGATTGTTCCAATTTTACAGTTAGAGCAGAATTTAGCATTACAGCTAAATCAGTTATGGAGATAATGTGTGTTATAGCAAAATCCATCCAGGTCTGGTGCAAAATCAGAGTGCTGCCCTAATCATCAGAGGGAAAACAGTCCTGCTACTGAATCAACAGGCAACAATTGACTATGCAGAGGGTAAAGTTGAGGAAAATGTGATTTTTTTATGAACATAGCTTTATTGGTTGAATTACCCATTTCTGCTTAGCGGGGAAAGTGCTCTCTGTCCCTCTATCCCTGAGCTGCCACACTGTGACCATGCAGAGTGTAAGAAAGTGTCCCGCACTCCTGCTTGTGTCAGGTTTTGCTCTACTTCYTGCTTTTTAAAGCTGTCTCTTTCACAAAAATTGTATTCCTATGCTTCTTTAAAGATGGAAAGATGGAAATATGCTTTTATAGTATAATTTACATTATTTTAAATGAGTTTATTTTTCCATAGGCTCTATTTCTGTAATCTTTATGGAAATGAAAAAAAAATAAGACTTTCAAGTCTTTCAAAGTGTTAATAGTGAAGTTTAYTTCTTTATGAAAATATAAGTGAATGAGTTTTATGTGGGAACGTTGCTGAGCTGAAGTGGCCAATATGCACTTGTAGCCTACCAAAATGKGGACAATTCTCTTCTTCAGCCTTATATTCTTGTCTTGGTTCCTAGATGGGGCAGCTTTATTCCATGGATTTTTTTTAGGGAGAAATACTATGGCCAGGGGCTGAAACAAGATGCTCCTCACTTAGCATCYGAAGCACCTTTGTGTCTGAAAACAAAACTGGAAAGATGGTGCACCTGATGATTCCTGAATCCATGACCAATGTGTGTCAGCACACTGCTTTGAAAAGTGACGGCCAAAATTACGTTTTATGAATATGACTACAGAATAATGCCAAAGATGATTTTGATTTTGGTCATAAAATGTGGAGTTCTGTATTAGAAGTTGTCATATACAAGTATTATGTATGCAAAAGATATAACTGACTTGGTAGACAGCAGTGGTACTGGGAAGTAGACTGAATTTTCTGTCTAAAAAAAAGCAAACAAATGGAAAGCCCATAAAACCAACAACAATCCTCTTGTGAGTTAACGGAACTTTATTTTCTTTAGATTTGGTCCAAATCTTTGGTACTTATTTTTCCAGTCTGCTTTCAAGCTGGTAGTCTTGAGCAAAGTATATTTTGTGCTGTGAAGAGTCATAAATCTTCAGCTTTGACCATGTTGGAACATTAAGTGAGAGATTGTTAAGAGTGAAAAAAATCAAAGCAACAGTTCAACTGAGTCCTAAACAACTTGCCTGAAA
This sequence comes from Nothoprocta perdicaria, assembly GCF_003342845.1. Classification (NCBI taxonomy): domain Eukaryota; kingdom Metazoa; phylum Chordata; class Aves; order Tinamiformes; family Tinamidae; genus Nothoprocta; species Nothoprocta perdicaria. Next base: position 1,750,939 of record NW_020456210.1, on the reverse strand, counting down.
ATGCCACATTGTCCCTCAAGGCTATTTCTTTATAATATAGAAATACCAATTTATATTATTTAGATAAACTTCTAATGTGCATGGCCTGCCTTAGTCACCAGTAATTTGTATGGAATTTGTTGGCCACATTGGGCTGACTCCATTTCAGTGGGAAGCAGTAGATGATATAGGAAAAAGGGGAAACAGAAGAGAACAAAAAGCCGACTATATGACTACCTTGTTTCCAAAAGGACAAATGAAGCCGCATTAAAATTGCACAAAGTCATATTTCAGTTGGTGCTACTTCGTGGAAGCCGAGAATTTCATAGTAGATTCAGAGATATTTTACTGTCACGTCAGAGCTGAAATGATTACTTGGGTATTATCTAAAACTGGTTTTAGAGTTTTTCATTTATTATTAGTGTGCTCACTGATGTACATTTGAGAAGAAAATACTGTGAAAATGGATGTAAGTAATAAACTTTCCAGATGAGCTACCAGCAGAATTCATCAGCAGTCTCCTCCATCGCTTGAACTGTTGACACCAGTGGTTAATTATTATCTACGAACCATGAAAGGGAGCAGTTCAGATGGCTGCATTAATGCAGCACTCTCAGGTTAATCTATGTTCTGATGTTTGCAGCTGTTCCGTCTATTGGTAAGAGTCGGATTTTTATAGTTTGAGAGTGAAGAGATTTTGGTATGTCAACTTACTGATGAAATGGCTTGATGACTTGTGAGTCAGGCTGAATTGCTCACGCTCAAGCTGCACTGGTAGTCTTACAAGACCAACTACAGTTGTGTTTTCCTGCAAAAATGAATGGGAAAGCAGAAAAAGTAAAAGCATGACCACTGCAGCGAGCACATYATACAAACTAGGCTATAAAAATTCAGTATTTGTTACATTCACCTATGAAAATCTTAAGCTGACTTTGGCTGAAATTAGGGGGAGCTCTGAATAGCTGTCAGCAGAGCAAAACGGAGCAATCAATCTGGGTCGGGGGTCTTCACCTTGTGCTCACAGGCACTTGGCTGCAGCCAGTCACCACGTAGACCTGGTGCAATCAGAGCCTAGTTAATCATCTGTAGGTAAGAATATCTGCAATATCTGCATTACACAAATGGGAATCATAAAAAAAGAGACTTTTAAAACAGCGGTTTTATTAACAGAAACTCAAGCRTCTGGCTGAAAACTTCAATACATCTTAACAAATTTACTTCAAAAGTTATCTTCTCAAAGGAATGGCAATACATTGTACACAAGTTAGTTTGGTTTCCAAAGTGGATTCCTCAAGTCCAAAATGGATAGCAAGGCACAACATGTGCACCCTTGGGCATCATTTTCACTTACCAGTTTTATAGGGCAAAGGAATTACACCGCATTTTCTAGAGTGTTAGTAGTTTCTGGGTTTGTTCAAAACTGGAAATGAGTTTCCTGTTGCTTTTGGAATTTATCTCTATAACTTCTGCTAATGCTGGCTTGAGAGAGGCTGGCTTGAGAGAGGCCTTTGCTTCTTGCTGAGACAATGTACATCGATACAGTGAAGAAACAGCCACTTAACCACAATATTTTCAACAGAGCAAGTTAGGTTTATGCGTTTGCCTTGGTTAACTGGCAAATCAGCTATTCAAAATGTTTCGCTGGTCCGAAATTCTCTCCATGGAGCACATGCATTTGTGTGCAGCATCAGTAATTTAGCAGCATACATTTCATGGTTGGCAAGGCTGCTGTGACTCGGGAGAAATATTTGGACCCTTCTACTGTTATTTCTGCACATGTTCATTTTGTAATCAATGAAATATCACAGTGGGGCAAATCAGATACATTTAATAAGACTGCAGCATCTTTCATCGTGTCCACATTTTTGCTCAGACCTGCTGCATGCACTGCAGCGTGGGCAGGCGAATTCCAACTTCCTCCTCTTTGCAAAGTCACAACACTGTAAAATTATTTTGTTTTTTTGAGATTTACCTTCCAGTTTCCAAGCATGGGCCRTATTTTTCAGTGTTTTTGTGGCCATGAGGAGGAAAGCTTGAGGTTCAGCTCATCAGAATGAGAACTTTGCCCRTAGCAAAATTATAAGAGGCATCTGAAACACTGAGACACACAGCCTCTTGGGCAAGCCTCCTTGAGGTGCTCATACATGTGGCACGTCACAGGTCATTTAATAATCCAAGTGGCTGAAGTTGCTTTGTAGCAATATGTTGTTAAATTCTCCATCCATTTGATGGCAAGTGTTAAGCTTCTGAGAACTAGTTTTGAGGAGACTGAATGGCAGTGGTGTCATACATGTAATTTTAATAAAAAACAACATAAATACTGTYGGGAGAACCTGTTGGAGCAGCGAGAACCTGTTGGAGAAAAGGGAGCAGGACCAGCATTTCTGAGTATTTCCGAGGGTTACACATGAGCACTGCAGCACCCCTTGTTGCACCCATGTCTGCTCCTTGCAGGGCAGTAACGGGCAGCTGCCACCTTTCCTTTTAATGCCTAAATGTCTCCTTGAATAAGCGCTATTGGGAGAGCATTTTGCTGTATTAGTGGCTCTCACCAGCCAATCCATGGGAATCCATGGATTCTCCAGTGGGAAATCACGAGCAACACGTCTGTTCTCTAGACAAAAGTGACCTTTGTAGCCACTTGAAAGGCAGGTCTCTTCAGGGTCTCCAAGGAAAGATAAAATTCTCATTGGAAATGAAAGACTTGGAGAGCCTGTTGCAGGTGTTTGATACGGGCAGGATGCAATAGGAGTTTGTACAAATAATGCGAGTCCCTCTTAGTATGCAATTAATTCCAGCCTAATCTCTGTTAAAGTAATTTCACTAAGATGTATCATCCCAGAGCTTTATTGGGAGCATTTTACTGGCTCTCTTTGGGTCCCTCCAGATACCTTTTTTTTTTTGCTTCCTATTTTACCCTGAAAACGTATTAAAAAAACCTCATCATGAAGCGGGTATTGGGGAAAGACGAGCTCTGAAAATTGGCAGCTTTCTTGCAGGCTGCGGCATCATTTGTTGCTAATGAGGGAATGCAGTGAAAAGTGCATGTTAATATTTTATTGAAGAAGATTCATGTAAACTCCAGCTGTGACCACAAAAATCTCCTTTATTTTCTTGTGAGAAATAAAAGCAATAGTTCCCTCTGGCCCTATTTGATTTCTTTATTCAGCAGCCTCCCATATGTTAGGGTACATCTGTATAGTCTTTTGTACGCTTGCATAAGAGAAAAGGCAGTGCTCCATCTTATTTTTATACAGAATTTCAGTGATACAACTGTGGCTTGTAAGACTGCCTGTGCACAAAGTTTTAAAGTTTATCATGAGATTTTCAGTGTTATTTTGGAGGTTGGACGGATTGCACATAAACAAATGGACAGCAGATGGCACTGTGCCGTAACCATAGGGCCAGAGCCTGGTAGGGAATGTGTTCATTTGCGGTTTGYACATACATTCAGAATCCATATATTCATGTAAAAATCATAGAAAATTAGAAGGCTGAAGTGTTTTAAAGCAGCATTATGCAAGTTTTTGTAGCACAGATGTCAAGTGAAATGTTGCTCCTTCTTTAGTAATGATGTTTAGTGCTGTGTTTCGAGCAATGGTCTTTYGCGTTCACTTTGACTCTAGTGCTAAATGTCTCAAAGCTGAAACGTTATTGAAAAACAGTAAAAACACAAAATAAAGTGAAACATGGATATGTCTTCCTCTATACCAAGATAGACTGAAATGTACAGAAGTTATAATTAAGATAATTTCCACATGAACTTCTTCAGCCGGATAGGAGTCACCACGATACAATGTGGAGAGTTTATGATAAATGATTAAAAACTGTTTTTAAATAGGTGAGAACTACTTTTCTTTATGGGCAATTCTGAATGGCTTGTTTGTTTTTACCAGTTCTGTGGAGAAAGACGAAGCAAATCATGAAGATGGTTTTGTAGTATCCCKGGCTAACCCAGGAATACGCTGATACCTGTATTTGCTGCAATTGTCCAAATCCCCCAGAAAAACTTGTCAAACAGAAGCTACTTTGGGGTGGGACACCTGGTAGCTAGACTGTAGTTTTCACAGTGTTAGTGATTGGCTTACTAAGTGCATCTAGCATGTGTTTTTTAAGATGAAAATATACAATAAATTAGAAATGTACAGGGCAAGGATAAGCTGAGGTGCATGAAAATTTTCAGGTAATCCAATGTGGATCCATGGCAGACCAGGCAGTGAATCACAGAATCTCAGAATGGTTGGGGTTGGAAGGGACCTTTATCATCTAGTCCAACCCCCTGCTCCAGCAGGGACACCCAAAGCACGGGRCACARGGCGGCATCCAGGTAGGTTTGGAAGATCTCCAGAGAAGGAGACTCCACAGCCTCCCTGGGCAGCCTGTGCCAGGGCTCTGCCACCCTCCCAGGAAAGAAGTTCCTCCTCACGTGGAGATGGAACTGCCTGTGTTGCAACTTGTACCCATTTCCCCTTGTCCTGTCACTGGCCACCACTGAAAAGAGTTTGGATCCATCCTCCCTACATTCACCCTTCAGGTATTTATACATATTGATAAGATCCCCTCTCAGCCTTGTTTTCTCCAGGCTAAAATGGTCCAACTCAGTCTCTCCTCATACGAGAGATGCTCCAGTCCCTTAACCATCTTGGTTGCCTCTCTAGAAGCTCCACGTCCCTCTTGTCCTGGGGAGCCCAGCACTGCCCCCAATGCTCCAGSTGCAGCCTCACCAGAGCTGAGGAGAGGGGCAGGATCCCCTCCCTTGACCTGYTGGCAATGCTCCTTGTTCCTGCTCGTCTCTGTGATTAGGGGGTAATCCCTTGTGGAGGGATAAAGTCCTGTGTAGCTGTAATTCTTAAATTCAATTTAATGTAGTTATTACTAACTTCGCTAATGTGCAAATCTGTTCATGTGTCCTACCATGCTTATTTTGCATTATAAGCCAAATCTTCAGCGTATCAGTGGAAGGTGTGGAATTATTTGTTTTGCTGCCTCGCCATTATCAGAAGCCAAAGTTTGGAAGTGGGAATAAGGCCAGCAATGTGCTGAGCTTGAGCAATTAACTGCTCCCTAACCATGGAGTGSTGCAGATAAGAAAACCCTGTTGTACCTGAGGGCTAGAAGAAGGTTTTCTTCTGTGCACGTTAGGGTGGAGTTAGATGGGATCGGGCTGCATTTCCAGTGAGCTCGAGGGACTCTCTTGTTGACTAAAATGATGTGTGCTGTTGTTCAGGAAGCCTTTCTGAGAGCCCTGCGTGGCAAAATGACAGTGATCTGCAGGGCAGCTTCTACTGCCGAAATCTATTAGTAAATGAATCAACTCTGCATGATCCCACCAAAAGACACTAAAATGTTTTATTGGCTTTCTGCTCCTTGGATTGAATATTGAGACTCTTCTGGGTAGATTCCTTGGAGTGCTGTTGCCTGCCAGTTTGTTATGGAAGTGGTAAAGTGACATTTTTATATCTCAGCGTTCCTTTCCACAGAGGATTTGTTGCAGTAGCTGAAGGTGGCTCCCTTCTACAAAATGGACATAGCTCTCTAGAGGAGGAAGTGCACTAACAATGCTGATGCTGTGCAATATTTTTATAGTAAAGCTGGTTTTTTTTTTTTTTTTTTTTTGGCTATTACTTCAGGCTTTCAATCATAAATTAAGGATTTTTTTTTACCTTAATAAAAATTGGTGCAACATTCACCAAAACTTTACGTTTTTTGATGATTAAGCAAACTGCTGCTAACAAAAGTTGAGTTTTGTATTCATTTGTACTTGGGGATATCTATTTTGATTGTAGAAYAAAGAACTTTTCAATAAGCATAGGAATTTCAAATAAAAAACTGTTCCATATTTTTAATGCATTACAAAAGGAGAGAAGTGTAAGAAAAACATTTTAAAAATCACAGGTTGCTATCAATGATCCAAGTATGTGAAATTTAAATGATTTTATCCCTCTTTGAATCCACAAAACTTCCAATTAAGTAAAATTAATGGGAAACTTTGTCCGGTTGTGGTCCAGTACAGATGGATGTCCAGTACAGATGGGTTTTGAGTCATGTTTTGACTGTAGTAAATCACTAGCTGATTTTTCTGCCCTCATGTTAGTATTTAAATTGATTCATGCGCTACCAGGTGCTCTCTAAGTCTGTTGCTGTGTCTTTGAATGCCCTAGATTATTTAAATTGCAGGATCTACAGTGCATGCTCATGTCAATAGATAATATAAAGGATTTTTCAGGGTTTTTTTCTCCTGTGAAGTGTGCTCTCCATTGAGTTAGTGCTCAGAAATCCTGCCCTCAGAARTCCTGCAGGGCTGAAGAGGGCAGGTAGCCTGGCTGTCATTGCCATCCAGTGTTGCTCCTGGGCTCACGTGCTCTGCACCAGCTCCACCTTGGTAGCCCCACACGGGCTCAGTCAAGCACTGGAACAGGCTGCCCTGGGAAGTGGTGGAGTCACCGTCTCTGGCAGTGGTCAAGAAACACATAGATAAGGTCCCTTGGGACGACTTTTAGCAGGCCTGGTGTTGAAGGGCTTGCGGTTGAACTCGGTGGCTGTGAAGGTCTTTTCCAACCCTAATGATTCTATGATTCCTTCTGCCACATGGTGGTTCTGGCATCTCCGGGTGTTGTGCTGGCCTCATTCACACGTGGCTCCTTTCCACCTGAATAGACGCGTGTGCATCTTTTCTCTTTAGTCGGCGGAGACTCCTTGGGAAGCAGAAAAGAGAAAGAGAAAGAGAAGGAAAAAGAGAAAGAGAAAGAGAAAGAGAAAGAGAAAGAGAAAGAGAAAGAGAAAGAGAAAGAGAAAGAGAAAGAGAAAGAGAAAGAGAAAGAGAAAG